>NC_079134.1:96241925-96250260 GCF_945859705.1 Episyrphus balteatus | reverse complement strand
TATGGTTGCATTGAAATTTTAATATTTCAGGTTATACGCGATTTCTTGTTTTTTCTCTCATTTGTCATAACGAAATGAGTGAAAAAGAAATGGTTTCGATTAAATGAACGAAAGAACGATTGAAAGAAAAGACCGAATCTTTGGTGAAATCAATCTTCGAACGATTCGATCTTTTGAAATGAACGATTTGCCCAGCTCTACTTTCCCTGGATTCCTTGGTATAAATCTAATTTTACTCCACTAATAATGAAACAGTTAAAAATAAAATTTTTAGTATTTGTATCTAATAAGAGAAGTTGGAATTATACATTATATTAATATATAGTAATATAGTAATATTATTATTATTATTATTATTATTATTATTATTATTATTATTATTATTATTATTATTATTATTATTATTATTATTATTATTATTATTATTATTATTATTATTATTATTATTATTATTATTATTATTATTATTATTATTATTATTATTATTATTATTATTATTATTATTATTATTATTATTATTATTATTATTATTATTATTATTATTATTATTATTATTATTATTATTATTATTATTATTATTATTATTATTATTATTATTATTATTATTATTATTATTATTATTATTATTATTATTATTATTATTATTATTATTATTATTATTATTATTATTATTATTATTATTATTATTATTATTATTATTATTATTATTATTATTATTATTATTATTATTATTATTATTATTATTATTATTATTATTATTATTATTATTATTATTATTATTATTATTATTATTATTATTATTATTATTATTATTATTATTATTATTATTATTATTATTATTATTATTATATTATTATTATTATTATTATTATTATTATTATTATTATTATTATTATTATTATTATTATTATTATTATTATTATTATTATTATTATTATTATTATTATTATTATTATTATTATTATTATTATTATTATTATTATTATTATTATTATTATTATTATTATTATTATTATTATTATTATTATTATTATTATTATTATTATTATTATTATTATTATTATTATTATTATTATTATTATTATTATTATTATTATTATTATTATTATTATTATTATTATTATTATTATTATTATTATTATTATTATTATTATTATTATTATTATTATTATTATTATTATTATTATTATTATTATTATTATTATTATTATTATTATTATTATTATTATTATTATTATTATTATTATTATTATTATTATTATTATTATTATTATTATTATTATTATTATTATTATTATATTATTATTATTATTATTATTATTATTATTATTATTATTATTATTATTATTATTATTATTATTATTATTATTATTATTATTATTATTATTATTATTATTATTATTATTATTATTATTATTATTATTATTATTATTATTATTATTATTATTATTATTATTATTATTATTATTATTATTATTATTATTATTATTATTATTATTATTATTATTATTATTATTATTATTATTATTATTATTATTATTATTATTATTATTATTATTATTATTATTATTATTATTATTATTATTATTATTATTATTATTATTATTATTATTATTATTATTATTATTATTATTATTATTATTATTATTATTATTATTATTATTATTATTATTATTATTATTATTATTATTATTATTATTATTATTATTATTATTATTATTATTATTATTATTATTATTATTATTATTATTATTATTATTATTATTATTATTATTATTATTATTATTATTATTATTATTATTATTATTATTATTATTATTATTATTATTATTATTATTATTATTATTATTATTATTATTATTATTATTATTATTATTATTATTATTATTATTATTATTATTATTATTATTATTATTATTATTATTATTATTATTATTATTATTATTATTATTATTATTATTATTATTATTATTATTATTATTATTATTATTATTATTATTATTATTATTATTATTATTATTATTATTATTATTATTATTATTATTATTATTATTATTATTATTATTATTATTATTATTATTATTATTATTATTATTATTATTATTATTATTATTATTATTATTATTATTATTATTATTATTATTATTATTATTATTATTATTATTATTATTATTATTATTATTATTATTATTATTATTATTATTATTATTATTATTATTATTATTATTATTATTATTATTATTATTATTATTATTATTATTATTATTCTTATTATTATTATTATTATTATTATTATTATTATTATTATTATTATTATTATTATTATTATTATTATTATTATTATTATTATTATTATTATTATTATTATTATTATTATTATTATTATTATTATTATTATTATTATTATTATTATTATTATTATTATTATTATTATTATTATTATTATTATTATTATTATTATTATTATTATTATTATTATTATTATTATTATTATTATTATTATTATTATTATTATTATTATTATTATTATTATTATTATTATTATTATTATTATTATTATTATTATTATTATTATTATTATTATTATTATTATTATTATTATTATTATTATTATTATTATTATTTCCTCGGGGGTTTTGTAGTTTTTCCCCTAGAGGACGCGTCCACAGGTGGCGGATAGTGGAACGCTCGGTATTTCTTTGAAATGCAGGGTATGTGGGAAATAAAATACCACACGCGGACCAACAAAAACTACTATGTGAAGGAACACAGAACAACAAACCAAATATGGAGAGTGAAGTAAGGGAGAGAAATTTTACGGTGCAGGGAGTCGGATCCCCAGTACCGGCGTCTGACAGGGGTGAGCGCGCAGGCCCCGGGACGTCGATATACAGCGACTGCAATAGAAATGGAAATGAAAAGGTTAATGTAAACCCTTCCTTGGGAGTAGCACACTTGGCTCCCAACGAAAGTATCACTACAAGCAAAGGTCCCGAAGGTACCCCGGATCCTTTCAAGAGAATCCCAAAAATACCTCGTACACCCCCCCGAGGTGGAAGGCTCACAGGAAAAGAAGCAGAGCCAGTCGTTGTAACCTCTATAGCTAGTGAGACACCTGTAGAAGAAACACTAGCAGAATCGGATGAAGACAATATATCCAAAGAGGTTGAAAAGTGTATGAAAGTGTTGAAGACAATGAAACTTGCTTGCGAGAAACAGAAAAATATTAGCAAGGACATCAAAAACGGGATTGAGGTATTAGAAGAGTCTATTGACATAATGAACTGGCTCCACAAGAAAAACAAGAAAGTCTGCCCTACGACAACTAAGGATGTAAGTTCGAAAGTCAAAACAGAGGATATTGGCACACAAACAAACGAAGACGTGGACAAACAAACATGCACAACAAAGAGACCACCATCTAGCCCACTTGCAAAAACACAAGGGAAAAGAACCAGGAAGTCTCAAACTGGTGAAAGGCATCACGTGGCAACAGCAGGTGACGAACAGGCTCAAAAAGCACCCGCTTCCGATCCCAAAGATTCCGGTAGAACGGCGGATAGCAACGGAAAACAGAGCTATGCTAAAATTGCTGAATCCGCAGAAGCGATGGGAGAAAAGGCTCCGAAAAAGGCGACGGGGGCGGCAGGGACAAACCAAAAGAGCAACACCCAAGAAAATCCCAAAGAAGGCCCAAAAGATAAGAAGAAGAAGGGGAAAAAACGCGACCGACGGAGAGCTCGACCTGAAGCTATCTTAATCAAGCCGAAGGGAACGGAGAAATTCTCCGATATTCTGAGGGAAATCCGAACTAAAGCGAATCCAGACGACACCGAAACCGTTGTCAAAAATGTTCGGCAGACAAAATCTGGACATGTGCTTCTGGAACTCGGAGCAAAAACAAAGGACAAAAAAGCTTTTGGTGAATCCCTGAAGTCCATACTAGGAGATAAGGCAACGGTCCAAAACCTCGAACCGAAAGTGGCTATAGAAATAAGGGACCTGGACGAGCTGACAACCGTGGAGGAAGTCGAGGAAGCTGTCAAAAAGAAACTCCTCGATATTACAACAGATATCCAGGTAGCGATCACAGGCAAAAACAGAAGTTCGCTGAAATTGGCCATTGTTCAAATTAGCGCAAGAGCAGCCAACGATATCCTGAAATCCCCCAAAATAAAAATTGGATGGGTCCAATGTCGAATCCGCAGACGAGTTGAAGTTAAAAGGTGCTTCAAATGCTTTGGATATGGGCATACACAATCGTCTTGTACCAGTATGGACAGAAAGGGCCAAGGACTCTGTATCAACTGTGGAGAGAAAGGACACAAAATGAAGGATTGCAAAAATTCTTCAAAATGTTGCCTCTGTGCCGACCTTGAAAACACACCATCCTTGAACCACGTGCCAGGCACAGGAAACTGCCAAGTGTTTAGGAAAGCACTTGAACAGGCGAAAAAGGCGTCCTCAAAATGACCAAAATCCTTCAAGCGAATGTCCACAGGAGTCTAACCGCAGATAGCCTCCTGACAAAACTTGTTATGGAATTGCGAGCTGACATTGTCATCGTAAGCGAGCAATACCGTGATAAGGATGGACCAAACTGGATCCCGGATCTGCTCAGAACTGCTGCTGTTTGGATCCCTGACACAAGGAAATTCCTCATTGAGAGAAAAGGGGCAGAAAGAGGCTTCGCATGGGTTAAAAGTGGAAGGCTGACAGTAGTTAGCATATACCTCACTCCTAATGAAAGAATCGAAGAGTTCCGTCAAAAACTGGAAGATCTAGAAGATTTTCTAAATCAAACCGAGGGAGACATTCTAGTGGCTGGAGACTTCAACGCCAGAGGTCAGGAGTGGGGTATGCCAACTACAGACTCTCGAGGAAGGCAAATACTCGAGATGGCCGCAAGACGTGGGCTATACGTAGCTAACGTAGGAAATACCCCCACCTTCAGGAGACCAGGACACAGAGGCACTATTCCAGATGTTACCTTTGCGACGGGCACCGCATTCGCAAAAATTAAGAACTGGAGAGTAATCGAGGACTATACAGGTAGCGACCACCAGTATATCGTTTTCGACCTGGAGGAAAACCAACGAGCCCTAAACCTACGTCACCAACCACGGGCTCCAAGGTGGAACTTAAACAGGCTTAACGCGGATGTTTTTAAAGGGAGTGATCGAGGAAGGGGCAGATGCTGTGCTGCGAGTAGAAGGACCTGCTGAAACCAAGGCTGAAGCCACGATGCAACTTATTCGGCTCGCCTGCGATTCCTCAATGCCCCGGACAAGAGGTGCCAACAGAAACAGAGATCCAGTGTACTGGTGGACAGAGGAGATAGCTGCGTTACGCCGAAGATGTTTACAACTTCGACGAATAGTTACCAGGGGGAGAAGGAGAAGAAACGCTGAACCTATGGAGGACGCCATAGCGGAGTTCAGAACCAAGAGATCCGAGCTCAAGAGGGCCATCAATTCGAGCAAGAGAGAGAAATGGGAGGATCTCCGCCGTGATGTCAATAGCGACCCCTGGGGACTAGGCTACAAGATCGTCACGCGTAAACTAGGAGCTCAGATGGCACCCCCAGTCCTAAGCGAAGAAAAAATGGAGCACATTGTCGAAACTCTATTCCCAACTCATCCTATCAGGACAACTGACAACACACCGCACAGTGGGTCACCTCCCATACAAAGTGCGGTCAAAAATATAATCACCATTTTTTTTTTAATGAAACACCTGTATTATCATTTTATATGATTTATTATTGCAAAAAAATGCATCAAGTCAGTTTTTTAAAATTTTGGTTATTTTCAAGAAAATTAAAAAAAGGTAAAAAAGATTTTTTTTTTTTTGAAAATATAAAAAAAATGGTTAATGCCGGAAATGGACCTGCCTGTCAGTCGAGCACTTTACCATTATCCTCTAGTTCAGTCTTTTATAAAAATAATAGTGCCAAAAAGGAATTTTTTTAGTTTTACGTTGTAATTTTTTTTTCTCCGTCTATCGTCATTTAAACTCGTATTACTCGAAAAGGGGAAAAAAGGGGAAAAAAACGGCGCTATTATTTCGAAAGGTAGGACGGTATTCTTCATTTGAGAACTTAAATTGTAGAGGGCACTCGAAGGCAAACCAACTAAATCTCTAATTTAATGAAAATTGAGCTAAATAAAAATGGTTAAAATTGCTTCGCTAACGAGCCCCATTACAATTAGCCTTAATGTTATTTAACAATATAATTTATGTTTTTAGAAAGTATTAACCTTCTCGTTTAATATCCATAACAATTAAATACTGTTCACAATTTTTAACACCAGCTATCACTATCGCAAGTTCACATTTTATAACTGCCGCGATTAAAAAACTGTACCTTTTTTTATATACCGACTTTGAATGGCTATTAAGAAATGAAAAAAAGAGTAACCGTCAAATTTTTTTTGGTTTTGGTTCGATGGGAGATTGTAGAACGTTGTTTAATCATTGGATTTTAAAAAATTGACATTTACTTTTTTTATTTTTGACCTATGGCGGGACCCACTGTGCACCGGTCCAAAGACAGGATATCCCTCTCTTCAGTGAGGAGGAGTTGAGCATAGCTGTGCAGTCCCTGCAAAACCGAAGAGCTCCTGGCCCCGATGGAATCCCCACAGAAGTCCTGAAAGCGACCGCCAAAGCATGTCCCCAATTACTGTTGAACATGTTTAACAGCTTCCTAATAGAAGGCGTCTTCCCTAAGAGCTGGAAGAAACAACGACTCGTGCTCATCAGCAAAGGCAAAGGAGACCCGGATTCCCCATCGGCATACAGACCTCTGTGCATGCTAGACACTGCGGGGAAACTCTTTGAAAAGCTTTTGAAACCGCGGCTCTCAGCAGCAGTACAAGCGTCGGGCGATCTATCGGAGAGACAGTACGGTTTCCGGAGAGGCCGCTCTACTATCGGAGCAATACAAGAAGTAGTGCACGCAGTCCAAATTGCCCAACAAAGAAACCACTACTCGAAGGAGATCGTCTTGCTGGCAACGCTGGATGTTCGAAACGCCTTTAACTCGGCCAGGTGGAGCGATATTTTACATGCGCTCGAATGGAGATTCCACGTTCCTGCCTATCTGCTACGGATGGTGAAGAACTATCTCAGGGATCGAGAGCTGATCTACGAGACCGCAGAAGGCCAGCGAAGGAAGGAAGTCACATCTGGGGCAGCGCAGGGGTCAATCTTAGGACCAGACCTGTGGAACATCTCCTATGATGATATCCTTCGCATGGAGATGCCTGACGATGCCTTCCTGGTTGGCTATGCTGACGACATCGCCGCGGTGATTACGGCACGAAACACCGATAGCGCGCAAAGAAAGCTGAACCAGGTCATACGACGGACAAATTCATGGATGGAAGAGCATGGACTCAGCCTAGCCACGGAAAAAACAGAGATAGTTCTTCTGACGAAGAAGAGGATTCCTACACAAATGGACTTCCAAATTGGGGATGAAGTAATAAGAAGCAGCGCGGCAGTGAAGTACTTGGGACTGAGGCTCGACACAAAGCTAACCTACTGGCAACAAATAAAGGCAGCAACGGAAAGAGCATCAAAAACTACCACATCACTGAGCAGACTGATGGCGAACGTGGGGGGGACCAACGGCCAGTAAGCGGAAGCTACTGATGGCGACAACACATTCCATCCTTCTGTATGGCAGCGAAATATGGGCGGACGCACTTAAGCAGGAGAAGTACCGAAAGCAGATGGCAGCAGTACAAAGATGCGGAGCTCTACGCGTGGCAAGCTCTTATCGAACGGTGTCGGAACCAGCTGTCCTTGTAATCGCTGGAGTGACCCCTATCGATCTCCTAGCGACAGAAAGGAAGTACGTCTACGACAAGAAGGCGGAAATGGGAGTGGAAGCGGCAGCAGAAGAGGCGAAGCAGCTGACCATACAGAAGTGGCAAGAGCGTTGGTGTGCAGAAAGCAGAGGACGATGGACAGCGAGGCTGATCAGAAATGTGGCTGAGTGGAAAGACCGGAAACACGGTGAGGTTAATTATTACGTCACCCAGTTACTCACCGGACACGGTTACTTCAACGCATTTCTCCACAAGATCGGCAAATCAAGTAGTCCAGCATGCCAGTACGGGGACTCCCAAGAAGACGATGCACAACATACCTTCTTCGCCTGCAGCAGATGGGCAGCACAAAGAGAAGAACTGGAGAGAAGCATTGGCACCATCACTCCAGAAAATATAGTCGAGAAGATGCTAACTAGCCAACATAATTGGAATGAGACCTGTAAATACACCAACCAGGTCCTCAGAATCAAGAAGATGGAAGAAGAACAGTTCCG
>NC_079134.1:96134425-96239425 GCF_945859705.1 Episyrphus balteatus | reverse complement strand
ATTATTATTATTATTATTATTATTATTATTATTATTATTATTATTATTATTATTATTATTATTATTATTATTATTATTATTATTATTATTATTATTATTATTATTATTATTATTATTATTATTATTATTATTATTATTATTATTATTATTATTATTATTATTATTATTATTATTATTATTATTATTATTATTATTATTATTATTATTATTATTATTATTATTATTATTATTATTATTATTATTATTATTATTATTATTATTATTATTATTATTATTATTATTATTATTATTATTATTATTATTATTATTATTATTATTATTATTATTATTATTATTATTATTATTATTATTATTATTATTATTATTATTATTATTATTATTATTATTATTATTATTATTATTATTATTATTATTATTATTATTATTATTATTATTATTATTATTATTATTATTATTATTATTATTATTATTATTATTATTATTATTATTATTATTATTATTATTATTATTATTATTATTATTATTATTATTATTATTATTATTATTATTATTATTATTATTATTATTATTATTATTATTATTATTATTATTATTATATTATTATTATTATTATTATTATTATTATTATTATTATTATTATTATTATTATTATTATTATTATTATTATTATTATTATTATTATTATTATTATTATTATTATTATTATTATTATTATTATTATTATTATTATTATTATTATTATTATTATTATTATTATTATTATTATTATTATTATTATTATTATTATTATTATTATTATTATTATTATTATTATTATTATTATTATTATTATTATTATTATTATTATTATTATTATTATTATTATTATTATTATTATTATTATTATTATTATTATTATTATTATTATTATTATTATTATTATTATTATTATTATTATTATTATTATTATTATTATTATTATTATTATTATTATTATTATTATTATTATTATTATTATTATTATTATTATTATTATTATTATTATTATTATTATTATTATTATTATTATTATTATTATTATTATTATTATTATTATTATTATTATTATTATTATTATTATTATTATTATTATTATTATTATTATTATTATTATTATTATTATTATTATTATTATTATTATTATTATTATTATTATTATTATTATTATTATTATTATTATTATTATTATTATTATTATTATTATTATTATTATTATTATTATTATTATTATTATTATTATTATTATTATTATTATTATTATTATTATTATTATTATTATTATTATTATTATTATTATTATTATTATTATTATTATTATTATTATTATTATTATTATTATTATTATTATTATTATTATTATTATTATTATTATTATTATTATTATTATTATTATTATTATTATTATTATTATTATTATTATTATTATTATTATTATTATTATTATTATTATTATTATTATTATTATTATTATTATTATTATTATTATTATTATTATTATTATTATTATTATTATTATTATTATTATTATTATTATTATTATTATTATTATTATTATTATTATTATTATTATTATTATTATTATTATTATTATTATTATTATTATTATTATTATTATTATTATTATTATTATTATTATTATTATTATTATTATTATTATTATTATTATTATTATTATTATTATTATTATTATTATTATTATTATTATTATTATTATTATTCCTCGGGGGTTTTGTAGTTTTTCCCCTAGAGGACGCGTCCACAGGTGGCGGATAGTGGAACGCTCGGTATTTCTTTGAAATGCAGGGTATGTGGGAAATAAAATACCACACGCGGACCAACAAAAACTACTATGTGAAGGAACACAGAACAACAAACCAAATATGGAGAGTGAAGTAAGGGAGAGAAATTTTACGGTGCAGGGAGTCGGATCCCCAGTACCGGCGTCTGACAGTGGTGAGCGCGCAGGCCCCGGGACGTCGATATACAGCGACTGCAATAGAAATGGAAATGAAAAGGTTAATGTAAACCCTTCCTTGGGAGTAGCACACTTGGCTCCCAACGAAAGTATCACTACAAGCAAAGGCCCCGAAGGTACCCCGGATCCTTTCAAGAGAATCCCAAAAATACCTCGTACACCCCCCCGAGGTGGAAGGCTCACAGGAAAAGAAGCAGAGCCAGTCGTTGTAACCTCTATAGCTAGTGAGACACCTGTAGAAGAAACACTAGCAGAATCGGATGAAGACAATATATCCAAAGAGGTTGAAAAGTGCATGAAAGTGTTGAAGACAATGAAACTTGCTTGCGAGAAACAGAAAAATATTAGCAAGGACATCACAAACGGGATTGAGGTATTAGAAGAGTCTATTGACATAATGAACTGGCTCCACAAGAAAAACAAGAAAGTCTGCCCTACGACAACTAAGGATGTAAGTTCGAAAGTCAAAACAGAGGATATTGGCACACAAACAAACGAAGACGTGGACAAACAAACATGCACAACAAAGAGACCACCATCTAGCCCACTTGCAAAAACACAAGGGAAAAGAACCAGGAAGTCTCAAACTGGTGAAAGGCATCACGTGGCAACAGCAGGTGACGAACAGGCTCAAAAAGCACCCGCTTCCGATCCCAAAGATTCCGGTAGAACGGCGGATAGCAACGGAAAACAGAGCTATGCTAAAATTGCTGAATCCGCAGAAGCGATGGGAGAAAAGGCTCCGAAAAAGGCGACGGGGGCGGCAGGGACAAACCAAAAGAGCAACACCCAAGAAAATCCCAAAGAAGGCCCAAAAGATAAGAAGAAGAAGGGGAAAAAACGCGACCGACGGAGAGCTCGACCTGAAGCTATCTTAATCAAGCCGAAGGGAACGGAGAAATTCTCCGATATTCTGAGGGAAATCCGAACTAAAGCGAATCCAGACGACACCGAAACCGTTGTCAAAAATGTTCGGCAGACAAAATCTGGACATGTGCTTCTGGAACTCGGAGCAAAAACAAAGGACAAAAAAGCTTTTGGTGAATCCCTGAAGTCCATACTAGGAGATAAGGCAACGGTCCAAAACCTCGAACCGAAAGTGGCTATAGAAATAAGGGACCTGGACGAGCTGACAACCGTGGAGGAAGTCGAGGAAGCTGTCAAAAAGAAACTCCTCGATATTACAACAGATATCCAGGTAGCGATCACAGGCAAAAACAGAAGTTCGCTGAAATTGGCCATTGTTCAAATTAGCGCAAGAGCAGCCAACGATATCCTGAAATCCCCCAAAATAAAAATTGGATGGGTCCAATGTCGAATCCGCAGACGAGTTGAAGTTAAAAGGTGCTTCAAATGCTTTGGATATGGGCATACACAATCGTCTTGTACCAGTATGGACAGAAAGGGCCAAGGACTCTGTATCAACTGTGGAGAGAAAGGACACAAAATGAAGGATTGCAAAAATTCTTCAAAATGTTGCCTCTGTGCCGACCTTGAAAACACACCATCCTTGAACCACGTGCCAGGCACAGGAAACTGCCAAGTGTTTAGGAAAGCACTTGAACAGGCGAAAAAGGCGTCCTCAAAATGACCAAAATCCTTCAAGCGAATGTCCACAGGAGTCTAACCGCAGATAGCCTCCTGACAAAACTTGTTATGGAATTGCGAGCTGACATTGTCATCGTAAGCGAGCAATACCGTGATAAGGATGGACCAAACTGGATCCCGGATCTGCTCAGAACTGCTGCTGTTTGGATCCCTGACACAAGGAAATTCCTCATTGAGAGAAAAGGGGCAGAAAGAGGCTTCGCATGGGTTAAAAGTGGAAGGCTGACAGTAGTTAGCATATACCTCACTCCTAATGAAAGAATCGAAGAGTTCCGTCAAAAACTGGAAGATCTAGAAGATTTTCTAAATCAAACCGAGGGAGACATTCTAGTGGCTGGAGACTTCAACGCCAGAGGTCAGGAGTGGGGTATGCCAACTACAGACTCTCGAGGAAGGCAAATACTCGAGATGGCCGCAAGACGTGGGCTATACGTAGCTAACGTAGGAAATACCCCCACCTTCAGGAGACCAGGACACAGAGGCACTATTCCAGATGTTACCTTTGCGACGGGCACCGCATTCGCAAAAATTAAGAACTGGAGAGTAATCGAGGACTATACAGGTAGCGACCACCAGTATATCGTTTTCGACCTGGAGGAAAACCAACGAGCCCTAAACCTACGTCACCAACCACGGGCTCCAAGGTGGAACTTAAACAGGCTTAACGCGGATGTTTTAAAGGGAGTGATCGAGGAAGGGGCAGATGCTGTGCTGCGAGTAGAAGGACCTGCTGAAACCAAGGCTGAAGCCACGATGCAACTTATTCGGCTCGCCTGCGATTCCTCAATGCCCCGGACAAGAGGTGCCAACAGAAACAGAGATCCAGTGTACTGGTGGACAGAGGAGATAGCTGCGTTACGCCGAAGATGTTTACAACTTCGACGAATAGTTACCAGGGGGAGAAGGAGAAGAAACGCTGAACCTATGGAGGACGCCATAGCGGAGTTCAGAACCAAGAGATCCGAGCTCAAGAGGGCCATCAATTCGAGCAAGAGAGAGAAATGGGAGGATCTCCGCCGTGATGTCAATAGCGACCCCTGGGGACTAGGCTACAAGATCGTCACGCGTAAACTAGGAGCTCAGATGGCACCCCCAGTCCTAAGCGAAGAAAAAATGGAGCACATTGTCGAAACTCTATTCCCAACTCATCCTATCAGGACAACTGACAACACACCGGTCCAAAGACAGGATATCCCTCTCTTCAGTGAGGAGGAGTTGAGCATAGCTGTGCAGTCCCTGCAAAACCGAAGAGCTCCTGGCCCCGATGGAATCCCCACAGAAGTCCTGAAAGCGACCGCCAAAGCATGTCCCCAATTACTGTTGAACATGTTTAACAGCTTCCTAATAGAAGGCGTCTTCCCTAAGAGCTGGAAGAAACAACGACTCGTGATCATCAGCAAAGGCAAAGGAGACCCGGATTCCCCATCGGCATACAGACCTCTGTGCATGCTAGACACTGCAGGGAAACTCTTTGAAAAGCTTTTGAAACCGCGGCTCTCAGCAGCAGTACAAGCGTCGGGCGATCTATCGGAGAGACAGTACGGTTTCCGGAGAGGCCGCTCTACTATCGGAGCAATACAAGAAGTAGTGCACGCAGTCCAAATTGCCCAACAAAGAAACCACTACTCGAAGGAGATCGTCTTGCTGGCAACGCTGGATGTTCGAAACGCCTTTAACTCGGCCAGGTGGAGCGATATTTTACATGCGCTCGAATGGAGATTCCACGTTCCTGCCTATCTGCTACGGATGGTGAAGAACTATCTCAGGGATCGAGAGCTGATCTACGAGACCGCAGAAGGCCAGCGAAGGAAGGAAGTCACATCTGGTGCAGCGCAAGGATCAATCTTAGGACCAGACCTGTGGAACATCTCCTATGATGATATCCTTCGCATGGAGATGCCTGACGATGCCTTCCTGGTTGGCTATGCTGACGACATCGCCGCGGTGATTACGGCACGAAACACCGATAGCGCGCAAAGAAAGCTGAACCAGGTCATACGACGGACAAATTCATGGATGGAAGAGCATGGACTCAGCCTAGCCACGGAAAAAACAGAGATAGTTCTTCTGACGAAGAAGAGGATTCCTACACAAATGGACTTCCAAATTGGGGATGAAGTAATAAGAAGCAGCGCGGCAGTGAAGTACTTGGGACTGAGGCTCGACACAAAGCTAACCTACTGGCAACAAATAAAGGCAGCAACGGAAAGAGCATCAAAAACTACCACATCACTGAGCAGACTGATGGCGAACGTGGGGGGACCAACGGCCAGTAAGCGGAAGCTACTGATGGCGACAACACATTCCATCCTTCTGTATGGCAGCGAAATATGGGCGGACGCACTTAAGCAAGAGAAGTACCGAAAGCAGATGGCAGCAGTACAAAGATGCGGAGCTCTACGCGTGGCAAGCTCTTATCGAACGGTGTCGGAACCAGCTGTCCTTGTAATCGCTGGAGTGACCCCTATCGATCTCCTAGCGACAGAAAGGAAGTACGTCTACGACAAGAAGGCGGAAATGGGAGTGGAAGCGGCAGCAGAAGAGGCTAAGCAGCTGACCATACAGAAGTGGCAAGAGCGTTGGTGTGCAGAAAGCAGAGGACGATGGACGGCGAGGCTGATCAGAAATGTGGCTGAGTGGAAAGACCGGAAACACGGTGAGGTTAATTATTACGTCACCCAGTTACTCACCGGACACGGTTACTTCAACGCATTTCTCCACAAGATCGGCAAATCAAGTAGTCCAGCATGCCAGTACGGGGACTCCCAAGAAGACGATGCACAACATACCTTCTTCGCCTGCAGCAGATGGGCAGCACAAAGAGAAGAACTGGAGAGAAGCATTGGCACCATCACTCCAGAAAATATAGTCGAGAAGATGCTAACTAGCCAACATAATTGGAATGAGACCTGTAAATACACCAACCAGGTCCTCAGAATCAAGAAGATGGAAGAAGAACAGTTCCGCGTTCCTAATCTTTCCTAACCTATTAACCAACTAACCTAATTAAATCTAACCAAACCAACTTCTACTAACGTCACCTAACTTCACCTAATAAAGACTAATTTAAAGTAACGAAACCCAACTAATCTAACCTAAACCTAACCTAATCCTAAGATTTCCTACCTAACCTAACCCTCCCTAACCTAGGAACGAAGAAAGCAGATGAAGAAAAGATCCCGCTACAAGACGTGAGCCCAGAATGGGCGCTACAACAGCACCCCCTCTTGAAGAAGTGCAATCCCGTGGTCCCGAGGGGGGGTTCTTCGTGACACTTTTGGAGGTTTAGTCGGTATGCCATTATAAGGTTTTAACATTTTTTCCTTGGTGGTGAGTCCGACACACGGGGAGGTATGGATACCTCCTTATGGTGCGTAACGCATTCCTCCACAAGTAAAGTAAAAAAAAAAAAAAAAAAAAAAAAATTATTATTATTATTATTACCCTGGTACCCTTGGTAGTTTAAACAAAAAAAAATTTCAATTCGAGAATTTTAGAATTTTAAACAAGGGGCGTGGTAACCGCCCATTTTCTCTGAGTGTTCATCAATTATAGAGATTTTAAGTTCTACAGCAATACCTTGCAAAAAGTAGTGAAATCACAACAAAAACATTACTGTTAAAAAAAGAGACTTAGACTTCAAATTTTGCAATCACCAATCATTTTAGATGAAATGATTGCAATCTTTTTTTTACCCAATCAATTGACTGCATTCAAATGATTGCAGTCTTTTGGGACTGTATGCAGTCTTTACATTCTTTTTGCAATCTTTCCATTCCTTGGCAGTCTTTGCACAGGAATTCACAGACAATGATACTATAGCTGAACTTTATTCTTTATAAAACTATCAAATTCATCCTTGAACTAAAAAAAAATGTTAACATTTTTGTGAAATCCATACATTTGGTGTGGTTGTGACAAAAGATTGCAAAAAGAATGCAAAAGAATGCAAAAGAATTCAAAAGAATGCAAAAGAATGCAAAAGAATTCAAAAGAATGCAAATGAATGCAAAAGACTGCCAAGAATGCAAATGAATGCAAAAGACTGCCAAGGAATGGAAAGATTGCAAAAAGAATGCAAAGACTGCATACAGTCCCAAAAGACTGCAATCATTTGAATGCAGTCAATTGATTGGGTAAAAAAAAGATTGCAATCATTTCATCTAAAATGATTGGTGATTGCAAAATTTGAAGTCTAAGTCTCAAGTGTAAGTCAATGAATGCAATCTTTTGATTGAAGTCATTAAAGATTGCATTCAAAAAAGATTGCAATCTTTTACAACTCTGCCATATAGACATTTGGATACTACCAAATGACAACAAATACTTAACTTGTATAGACAAATTTAGTAAATTTGCCTCAATAGAAAAATTAAAAACAAAAAACCAGAAAGATGTACTAAATGCACTTGAAAAAATATTTAGTCAAATACCCAAGTAAAATAACATTAGACAATGACCCTTCCTTTCAAACGTATTCAACCACTAATTATTTCAAACAAAAAGAAATAATAATACACTTTTCCACTCCATATAGACACACTAGAAATTCTGATATAGAAAGACTCCACAGTACTCTTAACGAACACATTAGATTATTAGAAAGGTCAGTAAAAATCTTCGACCTTGTAATCAAATCATTAAACATATAGGTACAACAAAACAATACACCTAACAGCAAAAGAAAGACCAATAGATATTCACCTAGGAAAAATAGACGACAAAATAATATTCGAAAGAATAGAAAATACAAAAAACAAAACCTTAAGAAAAGCCAATACAAATACACTTAGGAGCAAAAAAACGGAATCAAATAAATTATTTATATTAAAAACAAAAATTGCAATGGATAAAATAATGTTTCTTCAAGTCTCATGGTCTCATTTAAAAGCTTGAATTTTTTACTTTGAATTGTTGGTAAAAACATAAAAATGCATACGATAGTAACATCGCTATCTGTCAATAAATTGTACTTCAATTTTATTTAAATGTTATGAATGCAAATGAATGCAAAAGACTGCCAAGAATGCAAATGAATGCAAAAGACTGCCAAGGAATGGAAAGATTGCAAAAAGAATGCAAAGACTGCATACAGTCCCAAAAGACTGCAATCATTTGAATGCAGTCAATTGATTGGGTAAAAAAAAGATTGCAATCATTTCATCTAAAATGATTGGTGATTGCAAAATTTGAAGTCTAAGTCTCAAGTGTAAGTCAATGAATGCAATCTTTTGATTGAAGTCATTAAAGATTGCATTCAAAAAAGATTGCAATCTTTTACAACTCTGCCATATAGACATTTGGATACTACCAAATGACAACAAATACTTAACTTGTATAGACAAATTTAGTAAATTTGCCTCAATAGAAAAATTAAAAACAAAAAACCAGAAAGATGTACTAAATGCACTTGAAAAAATATTTAGTCAAATACCCAAGTAAAATAACATTAGACAATGACCCTTCCTTTCAAACGTATTCAACCACTAATTATTTCAAACAAAAAGAAATAATAATACACTTTTCCACTCCATATAGACACACTAGAAATTCTGATATAGAAAGACTCCACAGTACTCTTAACGAACACATTAGATTATTAGAAAGGTCAGTAAAAATCTTCGACCTTGTAATCAAATCATTAAACATATAGGTACAACAAAACAATACACCTAACAGCAAAAGAAAGACCAATAGATATTCACCTAGGAAAAATAGACGACAAAATAATATTCGAAAGAATAGAAAATACAAAAAACAAAACCTTAAGAAAAGCCAATACAAATACACTTAGGAGCAAAAAAACGGAATCAAATAAATTATTTATATTAAAAACAAAAATTGCAATGGATAAAATAATGTTTCTTCAAGTCTCATGGTCTCATTTAAAAGCTTGAATTTTTTACTTTGAATTGTTGGTAAAAACATAAAAATGCATACGATAGTAACATCGCTATCTGTCAATAAATTGTACTTCAATTTTATTTAAATGTTAAATTTTCTTGATATTCTCTGCTTCAATTTCAGTCTTTTTTTCCTTACGTTACCATTGATGTTATCTGTCAATAAATTGCACTTCATTTTTTAAAAAAGTTAAATTTTCCAGATACTCCCTGTTTCAATTTCAGTCTTTTTTTCCTTACATACTTCATTTATGTTGATTGGATCTTTATAAAGTGCACGGGTTTGTAAGTTCCTAGCATTGATTTAAAGCTTTTTTTTCAAGCTTTTCAATGGTACAATTAACATTCATGTATGTTAATTACATCCTGACCAATTATGGTTTTTAAAGAACGAAAAGTTTGATTCCATTTTTTTGCTCCTAAGTGTAGAAAAGATCAACAGATAAACCCAAATTTCACCAAAATAAACAATCCTGAAAAATTTAACAAACTAAAACCGAAACATAAGAAAGTAAAAGTATTAAAAATCAAAGGTAAAAAATTAATCATTACACTCAAAAAATTTCATGTGTAAATAGTACTAATAACTGCGTACATTCTACGAATTTTATTCGTGGTTTTCAGCCACGAATATTATTCGTAAAATGGACGTTTATTAGTACTTTTACCAATATTTTATTAGTATTCGTAGAAAATCATGCGTATATTGTACGAATACTATTAGTAGATTTACATTCCCATTCGTACATTGTACGAATAATATTGTAGTATTTACTAATGCCCTTCCGATTCATTCGTACATTGTACAGCACTATTCGTATATTGTGCGAATAGAATTGTAATATTTACGAATGGCTTTACTAATACTGTGGTAATAAGTTAAAAGAGCTTATGTCGACATAAGTGAAAATCGATTTTATTTGCTTAACATGTTCACCTTTTGTTCACCTTTGTTTTAGTCTGGGTCTCATTTCTCTACGCAAAATATAAACCGTTAAATTAAAAAAAAATCATAGTAGCTTAAGTCTTTTTGGACAAAAACTGCATTTGCAAAATAGCTTATGTATAAAATCGTCCAAATCTTAAAAATAATACACTTTTTTAAATAAGCTTAAGTCATGACATAAGCTATTATGACAATTTGAATTCAAATATATTCATGGCTTAGGTCAATATAAGCTATTTTAAACTTGTGGTCGAGTGAACCATTTGTGTTCTTATGTCGACTAAAGCCATTTTAAAAAAATGCATTTTGAACCAAACCCAATTTTGCAAAACAGCTTATGTAACATAAGCTGTTTTGTTCCTTGAAATGTCTGCAAAATTGTATACTTAAGTCAAAGTAAGTTATTTTTTTAAATGTAACGGCCGTCCCGAACGTTTTCAAGAAAAAATATACATATGAAAATTGAGGGTATAACAAGCCTGAATCCAGAAAAAAAAATTGTTGGTTTAGCGGCAACAGCTTAAAAGTATTCACAAAAAAAGTAAAACAAAATCTGGTCCACAAACTTCATTTGCTTTTACTGAAAAATGATAAAAATTGACTCAAGCTCTTTTAACTTATTGTCACAGAATAATTCGTACATTCATAAACAAAAAATACCAAGACTGGAAACTCGGTGGTCAACTGACGTTTGCCTACAAGCTGCGAGGTGTGGTGAATGTCGTGAACTTATCGTTGTGTTCGTGTCCGATGTGTGGTGAATGTCGTGAATCTATAAATGTGTGCGTGTTAACGTCATTTACCAACGTGGTGGCTTTCACATATATTCACAGACAACACTGTACACAACAGGGTTTTGGGGGGAAAGACGTACGAAAGTTTCCAGTCTTGGTATTTTTTGTTTATGCGTACATTATACAGTGCTATTCGTATATTCTACGAATGTTATTTATTGTAGAACTTTCCGCCATTGAATTTTTTCTGAAATTTTCTGAAATTTCCTGAAATATGAAATGTTGAAATAATTACCCAATCATATAACTGTACTGTAAAACTACAAAAATACATTTATTGCATTTATATTTTACATTTCTAAATAAAATGATAAAATGAATGTTTTTTTTATCTTAAATATTATACCACATGTAATGTATTCCAAGGTGTTCATATTGTTTGTCTTGGAAGGCCACTGAAAATATACAACCTATATACAATCTATAGACCTAACATTAGAAAAAAAAAACTACATAAAGATCAATTTAGGAAACTAAGGCCGTGTGTGAATTGCGTTAAATAGTTAAATTCGTGTTAAATTTTTGACACTATTGAGGTGAATAAAAAATTTTTAGCTGTTAAAAATTTATTGGGCTCTGGGACCTGGTTAAATTTGAGTTAAATTTTTTTTGCAGATGGTTTTGTTTTAGTCTAAGATCCGGCCATAGGACGACCTACCCTCATCGTTATACCAGTTGAGAGTTATATTTTCTGAAAGCTAGTGTCTTAGGAAATAAATCGCACATGGGTTGCCAAGCGATATCCTGTCAAGGCATAGGGTTGCCAGGCCTTAAAGTTCATTTTTGCAAATTTTTGAAAATGCGACCCTGCTTATATGGCAAGCCTAAGAGTTATATAAAAAATATAATGTCATAGGAAATTTAATTTAAAAATTTTAATTTTCAGGATTTTTTAAAATTTGAAGTTTGAGTAGGGTAAACAAAGGCGAATTTAAAAAAAGGGCAAAAATCTATTATCTAAACAAAACGTGATAGAAATAAAATTGAAATTGGAATCGATAGATATTATAAATATATGAAAGCCACACATACAAATAAAAAATGTAAAAAATCTACAACTCGAGATATAGTCTTTTTAAAGTCATGATACTCCAATTCGATATTTGAGAAATAATTCACCCAAAATCAGAATGAAAGATTTTTTAAATAATTTTTATGTGATAAGTTAGGAAAAATAAAATAACTTGACACGTGTCTGTCAAATTTTTAATTTAACTTACCGTTTTTGCGAGGGGATTTTTTGAAAAGGTGCTTATTTTCATATTTCAACATATTAAAGGGAAAAATCCCGTCATGGGACGACCTATCCACCTCATTATACCAGTTGAAAGCTATATTTTCCGAAGGGTAGTGTCTAAAGAAACAGTTTGCACATGGGTTGCCTAGCGATATCCTGTCAAGGCATAGGGTTGCCAGGCCTTAAAGTTTATTTTTCATTATTTTTGAATACGCCACCCTGCTTATACCCAAAGCCAAAGAGTTGTAAAAAAAATATTATGTCACAGGAAATTTAATTTGAAAATTTTAATTTTCAGGATTTTTTAAAATTTGAAGTTTGAGTAGGGTAAACAAAGGCGAATTTAGAAAAAGGGCAAAAATCTATTTTCTAAATAAAACGTGATAGAAATAAAATTGAAATTGGATTCGATAGATATTATAAAAATATAAAAGCCACACATAGAACAAAAAAATGTAAAAAATCTACAACTCGAGATATAGTCTTTTTAAAGTCATAATACTCCAATTCGATATTTGAGAAATAATTCACCAAAAATCAGAATGAAAGATTTTTTAAATAATTTTTATGTGATAAGTTAGGAAAAATAAAATAACTTGACACGTGTCTGTCAAATTTTTAATTTAACTTACCGTTTTTGCGAGGGGATTTTTTGAAAAAGTGCTTATTTTCATATTTCAACATATTAAAGGGAAAAATCCCGTCATGGGACGACCTATCCACCTCATTATACCAGTTGAAAGCTATATTTTCCGAAGGGTAGTGTCTAAAGAAACAATTTGCACATGGGTTGCCTAGCGATATCCTGTCAAGGCATAGACGTTGATTCCAGTGCAGATATGATCACAAATTTAATTCTCTCCGGAATGAGAAATTTTATCCCGAATAGGGTTAAAACAATCAAACCGAAAGAGAATGCATGGTTTGACTCGAGCTGTAAAGAGGTTATCAGGAATAAAGAGGTAAGTTTCCGTTGTTATAAAGCCAATCCCACTGAGGAAAACCGGAAAAAGTTCAAACAGGCTAGAAAGGTCAGCAACGCCCATATCCGACGAACCAAATTCCTGCATGATCAAAAATTAAGACAAAAAATACTTCAATGTCCCACAGGGAGTAAAAATTTTTGGTCATTTGCTAAAAACATTAAAAACTCTTCGTCATCTGCGGTTCCAACGCTTGTCTTCAATGACACTCCCTTTGTAAGCTCTGTTGAGAAAGCTAATCTCCTAGCAAAGCAGTTCGCTGCCAACTCTACACTGCCAGATAGTGTCATGACTACTCCAGTACTTGAGTGTGTAAACGGTTCCATGGGACGAATCTTCTTTCGCACTCGTACAGTGGCAAGAGTCCTGAAAGACCTTGACATACACAAATCCGCTGGCCCGGATAGTATCCCTCCCATCGTTCTGAAGAGGTGTTCTTCCACGCTGGCAAAACCACTGCGTAAGCTTTTTCATCTGTCCTACTCTACTGGACTCGTTCCGAGTGGATGGAAAACCGCATTTGTCCAGCCTGTCCCTAAAAAAGGCGAATCCTCCTCACCCTCCAACTATCGACCAATTGCACTCACGTCCCTTCTTTCCAAGGTCATGGAAACGCTGATTAATTTCCAGCTTAAGAAATATCTTGAAGAACGGAAGCTTCTTAATGACCGGCAGTACGGCTTTCGTAGCAATAGGTCCACTGGTGATCTGATGGTATATCTCACCGAACAGTGGAACAAATCTTTGCATCGTTTTGGAGAAAGCAAGATTATTGCGCTTGATATTTCAAAGGCATTTGATAGAGTTTGGCATCAAGCTCTCTTATCGAAAATGCATGCATTCGGTATCGATGATTCTCTTCTTCATTGGATTAGAAATAACCTTTCGGGCCGTTCAATACAAGTCGTATTGGATGGTTTCAAGTCTGAAACCCACAAAATAAACGCTGGTGTGCCCCAGGGCTCCGTTTTGTCTCCGACTCTCTTTCTCATTTTCATTAATGATTTGCTCTCTGAAACTTCTAATCCATTAAATTGTTTCGCAGATGATAGTACCCTCAGCTTTTCATATTCGTTTGAAGATTCACACCCATGTCCTTCGGATGTGGATTTTCAACGACAAAATATGATAAGCTCATTAAATTCTGACCTTGACAGCATTGTTCAATGGGGAATAAGAAATCGTGTAGAATTTAATGCATCAAAAACACAATGCTGCTTACTATCATTAAAACGGAACCTTCCACCCATGCTACTATCAATGAGTGGCACTTGCATCGAGGAAACTGAGAAACTTTCCATTCTCGGTATGAGTGTAACAAACCACCTTCTGTGGAACGAACACATATTCGATGTCGCCAAAAACGCTGCGAAATGTTTAGGTTTTCTCCGAAGATGCAAGAAATTCTTCTCATCTTCTGATCTAGCTGTAATCTATAAAGCTTACATTCGACCAAAACTTGAATACAATTGTCACATCTGGGCAGGTGCTCCGATAACGTATTTGAGTTTCTTGGACAGAATACAAAAACGTGCTTTCAAAATGATAAATGATAGATCGATAACTGAGACAATTGCGTCCCTAGACCACCGACGTAATGTGTCATGTCTCTCCTTGTTTTATCGCTATTTTTATAAACAATGTTCAGATGAAATAGCTAGTTGCATTCCTCCCCTGAAAAAATTTAACCGTAATACTCGCGCTTCTAGGAATGCTCATCAGTTTACCCTTGAGCCCAACTTCGGACGTACCGTCAAATACAGAGATTCTTTCTTTAGCCGCACCACACGAATGTGGAATATATTACCCGCCTCTGTTTTTCCCTGCCATTTTAATGTCCAGAGCTTTAAAACTAATGTGCATCGGTTTCTCCTTTTAAATCCCTCCCTATTTTCCTGAAGCTCGCACTGTGTTTAACATATTAAGGGTATTTAACTCCCTTTAGTGCGCGTTAATTATAAAAAAAAAAAAAAAAAAAAAAAAAATAGGGTTGCCAGGCCTTAAAGTTTATTTTTGCAAATTTTTCAAAATGCGACCCTGCTTATATGGCAAGCCTAAGAGTTATAAAAAAAATATAATGTCATAGGAAATTTATTTTAAAAATTTTAATTTTCAGGATTTTTAGAAATTTGACATTTTAGAAGGGGAAACTGAGGTAAATTTAAAAAAAGGTCAAAAAGCTATATCCTTAACAAAGAGTGGTAGGAAAAAGATTGATACTGGAATCGATAGATATTGTTAAATTATATAAGTCACACATACAAACCAAAAATGTAAAAAATCTGCTACTCGAGATATGGACGTTTAAAAGTCAAAACCGTGAAATTCGATGTTTGAGAAATAATTCACCAAAAATCAGCACGAAAGGTATTTGAAATAATGTTTATGTTCTTAGAGAGCATAAATAAAATAACTTGGCACGTATCTGCCAAATTTTCGATTTGACTTAGTTTTTGGTTCCTGTGTATTTTTGAAGAATTACAGATTTTTACAATTCAATTCACTGTTTCAGTGTTATTCTTCAAAAATACACAGGAACCAAAAACTAAGTCAAATCAAAAATTTGGCAGATACGTGTCAAGTTATTTTATTTATGCTCTCTAAGAACATAAACATTATTTCAAATACCTTTCGTGCTGATTTTTGGTGAATTATTTCTCAAACATCGAATTTCACGGTTTTGACTTTTAAACGTCCATATCTCGAGTAGCAGATTTTTTACATTTTTGGTTTGTATGTGTGACTTATATAATTTAACAATGTCTATCGATTCCAGTATCAATCTTTTTCCTACCACTCTTTGTTAAGGATATAGCTTTTTGACCTTTTTTTAAATTTACCTCAGTTTCCCCTTCTAAAATGTCAAATTTCTAAAAATCCTGAAAATTAAAATTTTTAAAATAAATTTCCTATGACATTATATTTTTTTTATAACTCTTAGGCTTGCCATATAAGCAGGGTCGCATTTTGAAAAATTTGCAAAAATAAACTTTAAGGCCTGGCAACCCTATGCCTTGACAGGATATCGCTAGGCAACCCATGTGCAAATTGTTTCTTTAGACACTACCCTTCGGAAAATATAGCTTTCAACTGGTATAATGAGGTGGACAGGTCGTCCCATGACGGGATTTTTCCCTTTAATATGTTGAAATATGAAAATAAGCACCTTTTCAAAAAATCCCCTCGCAAAAACGGTAAGTTAAATTAAAAATTTGACAGACACGTGTCAAGTTATTTTATTTTTCCTAACTTATCACATAAAAATTATTTAAAAAATCTTTCATTCTGATTTTTGGTGAATTATTTCTCAAATATCGAATTGGAGTATCATGACTTTAAAAAGACTATATCTCGAGTTGTAGATTTTTTACATTTTTTTGTTCTATGTGTGGCTTTTATATTTTTATAATATCTATCGAATCCAATTTCAATTTTATTTCTATCACGTTTTGTTTAGAAAATAGATTTTTGCCCTTTTTCTAAATTCGCCTTTGTTTACCCTACTCAAACTTCAAATTTTAAAAAATCCTGAAAATTAAAATTTTCAAATTAAATTTCCTGCGACATAATATTTTTTTTACAACTCTTTGGCTTTGGGTATAAGAAGGGTGGCGTATTCAAAAATAATGAAAAATAAACTTTAAGGCCTGGCAACCCTATGCCTTGACAGGATATCGCTAGGCAACCCATGTGCAAACTGTTTCTTTAGACACTACCCTTCGGAAAATATAGCTTTCAACTGGTATAATGAGGTGGACAGGTCGTCCCATGACGGGATTTTTTCCTTTAATATGTTGAAATACGAAAATAAGCACCTTTTCAAAAAATCCCCTCGCAAAAACGGTAAGTTAAATTAAAAATTTGACAGACACGTGTCAAGTTATTTTATTTTTCCTAACTTATCACATAAAAATTATTTAAAAAATCTTTCATTCTGATTTTTGGTGAATTATTTCTCAAATATCGAATTGGAGTATCATGACTCTAAAAAGACTATATCTCGAGTTGTAGATTTTTTACATTTTTTATTTGTATGTGTGGCTTTCATATATTTATAATATCTATCGATTCCAATTTCAATTTTATTTCTATCACGTTTTGTTTAGATAATAGATTTTTGCCCTTTTTCTAAATTCGCCTTTGTTTACCCTACTCAAACTTCAAATTTTAAAAAATCCTGAAAATTAAAATTTTTAAATTAAATTTCCTATGACATTATATTTTTTATATAACTCTTAGGCTTGCCATATAAGCAGGGTCGCATTTTCAAAAATTTGCAAAAATGAACTTTAAGGCCTGGCAACCCTATGCCTTGACAGGATATCGCTAGGCAACCCATGTGCAATTTATTTCCTTAGACACTAGCTTTCAGAAAATATAACTCTCAACTGGTATAACGATGAGGGTAGGTCGTCCTATGGCCGGATCTCCTACTATTTTGTTTTTTTTTTTTTATTAAAAAGGAGTATCATGGCAGAAGAAAGGCAGAAAACATTTTAAACAATAATCCATACAGCTGAAATTGTTTTTATTAACCTCAATAGTGTCAAAAATTTAACACGGATTTAACTATTAAACGCAATTCACACACGGCCTAAAGAAATACACAAGAATTCACAATGAAAACGACACTTGTGATTCTCTCCTTAATAACCCTAGTGAAGCCTAATATTGAAATAACAAAAATAGATAGAGAATTCCTTCTCTTACAAGAAGAACAAGTAAAACTTATAAATAACTACGAAATAATTTTACATTTAATAAACCTGACAGACTGTCAAATATTAAAAGACCAACTAAAAAAACAAGTATCAAATTTTACTCGATAAAGACGATCGACAAAAACAAAAATTGAAAACCTTAGAAACTAAATTACAAACAATAGTTCCCCACCACGTTATACACAAAAGAGGTTTAATTAATGTTATAGGGAAAGGAATGAAATTTGTCTATGGAACCATGGACAATGACGACAGAGAAAACATAGAACAGAGCCTAAAAGCACTCGAAGAAAATAACGAAGAACTACTAAAAAATAACAACAAACAGGTAAAAACTAATCAACAATTTAATGAACAATTCTTACAACTAAATGACATATTCAAACAAAGTTACAAGACACTAAACACATGGAAAAATATCAAAAATAATACAATACTTTGCGCATGGAAATTGAATTTAACAAAAATTTAATAGAAATACAGGAAATAGTAGGTAAAATCAATGACATCATAATGACTAGCAGAACTGGTGTACTAACACAAGATATACTAACTGTTCAAGAGATATTCGACTATGAAATAAATTTTGAAAAACTTAAGGAACTGAAAATAGCTTTGGCAACCTACAATGAAAATTTACTAATTATTATAAGTATTCCTAAATTTAGTGATAAAATATTCAATAAACTTTACCTTCAAACCTTCCCAGTAAAAGGAAGAATAATTAGAATACCTAATATTAAATTGTTGGAATTTCATAAAACATTATCTACCTACTGTAACTAAAGAAATGAAATATCTAGAGCACATAAAGGACAATTGCATTGAAAATCTATTAAAAAACAGTTCAAATTTAGAATGTAAAACAGAAACTTTTACAGAAGAAAATTCAATCCTAGAAAAAGAAAATTACATAATAATAAAAAACTTGCAAAAGCAAAAAAGTAAAACAAAATTGTAACAACTTAGATTATGTTCTAGAAGGAAATTATATTCTAAAACTAGAAAATTGTAAAATAGAAATAAGAAATAAAACATATAATAAGAAATTGTACCAAAATAATTATTAAATATTACCATTGTTATATTATAGTTTCTCAGAATTATATTACAAAGATCTGAATTTTAAACCAATTGAAAACATTGAAACATTAGAATCAAGAATACAAACATACAAAATCTATTACAAATATAAGCCTTCCAACGCCAACGGTCACTTTTCAACCGTTAGAACACTCAAAAGAGGGAGGTGTTATAACTACAGAAAATGTAAGTAGGATTTTTTAAGATTATCTTATTTATAAACAAACAAAATCAAATTCACATTCTAATATCGAATGTTCATTTCAATACCATCTTCTGTTATTACCATTAAGATAAAGAAACATAAATTGCTGACAAAGTGTTTGTCACCAAAGAAAAGAATAAAAAGATAAAACGTTGACAAAGAATTTGTCGCGAAACACACTGGCTATCTGCGATGGTCAGTTTAGTTCTTAAGTATCAAGCGAATAATAAAGACACGAAAAGAGCTCTGCTCTTCGATAAATCTTTTTTAAAAAGGTTTTTTATTGAATTGCATTTATAATTTATTCATATAGTACTCTCATGAAGTAGAATTTTCTGTTTTGCGTGGCCACCGTTGAGATTGCTAGTTTATTTTATATTTGAACCTTATGCAGGAAATTGAAATGCAGATCTACCAAAAGATGTCGCTAGAGTATTTTCTTCGATTGATAGTACTATAGAAATATGTATACAATGCCAACATATTCAACTGTGGAGTTTTGCTCAAACGAATTCAAGTGCTCAATTAGACTAATAAATGTACCTATACATTAAATTCAGAGCAAAATAACAAACAAAAATCCATACAAAATACTGTTGCAAATTCGGGATTTTTCGATTTTTCACAAAAGCTGTATGAAATCGAAAACCGTAAGGATTTGCGATGAACAAGTTACCCAATTCTGAGAGCCCTAAGGTTGGCCTATCAGCATATTCTGTTTGATCCATTACTTTTGGGACACCCTGTATGTGTTAGAGGGCTATTAGTAGTTACGTCCGCATCCTGGCACGATTGGCGTGGTAAAGTGCATTGTGCATCTCATATAGTTAAAAGACAATATTGGTATCCAATTCAGAGGTCTTCCGGGTGAAAGTCTGACAGTTTTGTCATACAGCCCGTTTTAAGGTTATAGGTACATACATGAGTTGGAAAAAGTTAGGTACAAAATGTAACTTTTTGACACTTCAACATTGGATTTAAGAACGATGTTGTGACGTCACGATGTTACATTTCGTAACTTTTTTCTTATTTAAGCCTAGTATACAGTTCTTTTCGATAAAAAAAAAATGAGTTGTGAAGAAAAAATTTTTTTCTTGAAAAAAATTATCTGTGTTGAACAGAGATGACAGTTGTAAGTTTTTTCAGCAAAAACAATGGGCTGCACATTGTTTTACGAGGAAAAAAATCGTGGTACGTGTAAATTTTTTTTCGATTTTGGTTTACAGCTGTGGTGAGTTAAAAAATATTTTTTTTCGGAAAAAATCTAAAAATAATCTCTCCATTAAGAAATGCATTGGTTTTTTTTTTTTGCTAGAAGAACTGTATAGGTACTAGGCTTTAGCAACGATGAAAGTTAACTATTGTTAACAATAGTTAACATGGGCGAATAAAAGAACGCACTTCTTGTCTTCTTATACCATGGGTACGAGTCGGGTCTCTAAGATACCTCCACTATGCTCTAGGTATTCCTTTCTCTATTGATACTTGGCATCGCGGCACCTGGTGGACAGCGCCGAACACCTCAAAGTTATATAGATTATTTTCCGATTTGCCGCTCAAATCAATGTAATTTCCATAAGAAAAACCAAAAAATACCTCGAAAAACATTTATTTTACGAATTAATTTTATATGTAGGTACCTAGGAGTATCAATGTTATGATTGTAAAATGATAATAACATGTGTTTATATCTAAATCAGGTTTAAAATATATCAAAAAGTATAATAATAATTTGTATTTAAAAAGTGCAAGCGAATTGCCTGAAAACAAAAAAAAATACTATAAAAAATATAGAAATTATTAAATTATTCTTTTATTTGTTTTGCTTTTTCACAAATAGTAGTAGGTTAGCATTTTGTTTTTATTTTCAACAATTTTGAAAGAAAATTAAGTAAACCAAAATAGTTTCTTTATTTTTTGTAGTATTTGTTGTTGTTTTCCTGCGATTTGCTTCCCTTTTTGGAGACAAATTACATAGGAATTATTATTCTTTTTGGTACACGGGTCGTTTGAACGCGACACTACTCGAAGTGTCTTGTCCATATGTTTTGATGCAGAAATGTTCCTTGGTTTCTAAATAGTAAGAAAAAAGCTTTTTTAAAATTTTCTATCGAGCTATTCGTTAAAATCCGTTTAAATCATTTCGATATCGCTTTTCTTCTCCGAGAAATAATAAAATCAATTCAACATGTTTGGTGAATATTCTCTATGAAAAAAAAATCTTATGTTCGTTTGGGTTTCATGGCAAATCGCAAAAAATTTTTGCATTCCTTTAAGTTTTTTGGTTAGTCAAAAATTTTCTTACCCATAAACTTACCAAAAAACTTAAAGGAATGCAAAAATTTTTTGCGATTTGCCATGAAACCCAAACGAACATAAGATTTTTTTTCATAGAGAATATTCACCAAATAATTTAATTTGTTCCTCAAGTCTGACTCTTCTATTTTCTATTTCATATTCATTTCCTTTATTTTGATTTTGTAGACTTTAAATAATTGCACAGGCACAAAAATATTCATTTTTCCCAAACAAAGTAAAAGCACCACGAAAACCAAGAAAAACATATGCTACAGATGTTAAATTGTATCAAATTGACACCTTAATAGGTGTCAGCTGAAAAAGTCAAAAAAATGTGATAGTCACTTTTGACTATCATCTTACACAGAAGAATTTTCTTGAATCCCTTCAAGCAAGAAAACTGAGTTCAACAAAGACACTCCGACCTCAGAACGCGAAAAAAGGGGTTGCACTCACACACTTGCAACTTTTTGTGTATGAACACAACAGTCGAAGGAGAAGCGTGGTGAAAGTGCGAATAGGAGAACTGACGAAAGAAAGACAAAGGCAAGAAAATGACAAAGCTCCATTTTGTTATTTATTTGTTATTTGTTGAAGTTCCTCGCGTGTCGTGCTCGTGACTCGTCAAAAATAATAATAATAAAATTATTAATATTAATTGGAATAAAAAACCAGGTATGCATTGCTGAAATGTAGCTTAGCAAATTTCTAATCAATAATTAATCTTTTTTATGTCTTTGGTAGGAAGTCATCTTCTCCTGCAGCCTGACGCCACCACCAACCACGAACAACATTCAACAAATAAAATTTTGGAAAATCAATTATTCCTGCCGCTGGCCTGTATGCTGTTTCTCCAGAAAATAATTGTAAACATTTGTGTTTGTGAAAGTTAAATAAATAAAGCAATTTCAGTGAAAAAAAAAATAAATCAGGTTCTTTTTTTGGTCGCAAATGCGAAACGTCATCCCTCTTTTGTTCCTCTTTCTGGTAGGTTTTCGCTACTCCGCCTCGGGTCCGACTTCGGCTCCGTTTTCGGAATGGAGATTTTCACCACACCAATACCTATGCAATCGACTTCGCGGTGATTATAATTTCCATACTAATTTGAGCCGCCTTCGGACCAGTTTCTGATCCGAAGTCGGACTCAGCCTGAGGCGGAGCGGATTCGGACCGAGGTCGGACTTGTTTGCTATCAAAACCCTTCAAGCAAACAAGTCCGACCTTGGTCCGAATCCACTCCGCCTCAGGCGGAGTTGAGTCCGACTTCGGCTCAGAAACTGGTCCGAGGGCGGCTCAAATTAGTATGGAAATTATAATCACCGCGGAGCCAATTTTATATGTATTGGTTTTTTCACCACGATTTCTCCTTCGACTAGGTGTTCATACACAAAAAGTTGCAAGTGTGTGTGTGCAACTCCGCTTTTCTCCGTCGGAGGTCGGAGTGTCTTTTCTGAACTCCGTTTTCTTGCTTGAAGGGAAATCAGCTTACACGATTCCACCCCTGGACTTGAGTTTCAATGTTAATCTGTCAAACACAACTAAATGGGGAAGAGAGGGGAAGATTTGAGAAGAGAATTTTTTGTTTGTTTTCGTATTTGAAATTATTTAATGAATATTTTTAGTCCGGTCAAATTAGACTAAAATAAGGGGGTGAGGTTACATTAATTTCCAGCAAGCTGAAAATTGGTAGGATTGTTGGAAACACCATCATAAATTAAATCTAAAAAGTCCTCATCGATCCGAGGCCTGGAAAAAAATGTACGGGGGGTCAAAGGTCACAAAAACTGATTTTTCACGATTTTCAGAAAAACGGTAAGTCTTATCAAAAAATTTTCAATGCGAGAATTGTAGACCAGATTATTATATATAAAAAGTGTCATGACACTTTTTTCCTAGGACCCACCGTTTCTTAGGTATAACGATTTAAAGAGTTCAAGTTGAGTTGTAATCGTCATAAACAGGCCTATTCTGAAAAAAGAACTCCTAACTGAAAAGTTCTTGAAATTTCATTATTTTTTTAGCTTGAATTTCGTTTTTCGATGGTTAAGAATATGAGGAAAGCAAAAAAAAAATGAAAATTTTCGCCATTTTTCCGATTGGGGCCCTTCTCCCGAAACCATTTCCCTGGGAATTTTTGTTTAGAATATGTCTGAATATATACAGGGTATGCAATAGAGAATGGACAAACCTAAAATGGCTGATAGCTATACTTATGACTGTTCTAAAAACAGATAGAAAAAAGTTCTATCGCAACCCGTTCATAAAATATTGGCTTTTTTTCGTTCAGTGTATTTTAAATTTTATGATTTTATGTTTTCGTTCACTGCAACCACGAATGAACGAATTTTATATATTTCTTTTTTTTATAATTTTCTACAATAATTGTATGAGTACATAAACGCTTTAAAAACTGCACAGCTATAGCACATTTTCGTAAAAAAAATGTTGAAATCTGTTTTTTGATACAAAATATAAAAAAAGGATTTTATGAAAAATTTTAAACACCTGTGGTATAAAATAAATCTATGAAACCTAGGTGGCCAACTTTCCTAAAAAATACTCTCGTTTAAGGGGAATATTTTTAGGAAAGTTGGCCACCTAGGTTTCATAGATTTATTTTATACTACAGGTGTTTAAAATTTTTCATAAAATCCTTTTTTTATATTTTGTATCAAAAAACAGATTTCAACATTTTTTTTACGAAAATGTGCAATAGCTGTGCAGTTTTTAAAGCGTTTATGTACTCATACAATTATTGTAGAAAATTATAAAAAAAAGAAATATATAAAATTCGTTCATTCGTGGTTGCAGTGAACGAAAACATAAAATGATAAAATTTAAAATACACTGAACGAAAAAAAGCCAATATTTTATGAACGGGTTGCGATAGAACTTTTTTCTATCTGTTTTTAGAACAGTCATAAGAATAGCTATCAGCCATTTTAGGGTTGTCCATTCTCTATTGCACACCCTGTATATATTCAGACATATTCTAAACAAAAATTCCCAGGGAAATGGTTTCGGGAGAAGGGCCCCAATCGGAAAAATGGCGAAAATTTTCATTTTTTTTTTGCTTTCCTCATATTCTTAACCATCGAAAAACGAAATTCAAGCTAAAAAAATAATGAAATTTCAAGAACTTTTCAGTTAGGAGTTCTTTTTTCAGAATAGGCCTGTTTATGACGATTACAACTCAACTTGAACTTTTTGAATCGTTATACCTAAGAAACGGTGGGTCCTAGGAAAAAAAGTGTCATGACACTTTTTATATAATATAATAATCTGGTCTACAATTCTCGCATTGAAAATTTTTTGATAAGACTTACCGTTTTGCTGAAAATCGTGAAAAATCAGTTTTTGTGACCTTTGACCCCCCGTAAATTTTTTTCCAGGCCTCGGATCGATGAGGACTTTTTAGATTTAATTTATGATGGTGTTTCCAACAATCCTACCAATTTTCAGCTTGCTGGAAATTAATGTAACCTCGGATGTCAAAATTGACCGGACTATTTTGTTTAAATTTGCTTAGAATTCAATTCAAAAGAATTATTTCAGTACCAAATTAATTCTTTCTTGTTTATTTATTCATAAAATTGATCTCAAAAAGTGTTGTTTTGACAGATCTACAAAATGTAGCATTAATCGTTCCTAAATCAAAGTTGAAGTGTTAGTTACACAAACACATATGAATTAAACCAGGGACGGAGTGCAGTAAGATGATTGATCGCATGGCGCAACGTGTTATCTACGTGAAAATTTATATATTTTATGATCCTAAAAAAATAGTTTATACCTTTTTGAAAAGGGTGTTTAATAAGTTTTTCCACTAAGAAATTTGATTCAAAAATAACGAACGCCCTAATGTGCATACTTTAACATAGTGACTTTTTTCATAGAAACATTTAAAACTTTATTTTAAAGTTGGCAGAATTTCACTTAAACGTTTTAAAAATTCCTTTTAGTAGATACAGGAGGTAATATAAAAAAAAATTGTTACACTCTGAAACTTGGCAAAAAGTTTGCTTTTGGGATAAGAACAAAGGACAAAAAAGTCTATAAAAAAAAGATGGATGGAAGGGTGTTTTTTTCACGGACAAGAAGAAGGGGTGAAAATCAAAAGTATACTGAACAAAATTGTTAGTAGCCCATGCATGGGGCATAATGGGCATGGACACAGGTTAGAAACGGTGGGTATTGGGTTTATGATGTTACTGAAACTTCTGCAAATGTTACTCGATTCATCATCTACATCCTCCTCGCCGGCACAAGAGCAATGGGCCCACTTTCCGTAGGCTTTGAATGGCACCCATCCTTCTGATGATTCGCAAAACAAATGTCCACAATAAAGATATTTTTCATCTTTTTCGCTTTCCGAAAATTCTATTTACCTCTTTTTTTTTATTTTTGCGACGAGCTTTTATCTTTCTTTGAGGAAGATTTGAAGTTTGGAGTTTCTGCCTCAAGGAGACCCATGTCCATTATGCCCCGCCCATTATGCGCCATGTCTTATTTTATTAAAAAGTTGTCTATATTTTTTTCAAGTAAATTAATAAATGAAATAACTAGATAAGATAAAATAAATAAACTTACTATATGCTTCAATGAGAAAAATTAAACTTAAAATGCATTCATAGTCTAAAAAGGCGCATTTTACTTTGACTCAAAAATACATCAACTCAGTTGAAAAGCTATTTTTATTCACTACGAACCACAGATATCATTTTCACTCAACAAGGAGATTCCCCCGTATTACCACAGATAATTTGAAAAGAACCGATGCAAAATTGGAGTTGGCACTCTATTCAAACAAGAAATACGAGGGGGGCCTATTATACCCCAGGGGCCCGATATGCCCCGCTTTCCCCTAAATATTAAAACAAAACCACATCTCAGCCTTTACTCATGAAATAAAATGTCCAGGCCGGAATTTGATTTGATGCTTATTGTTTCAACTTAGAACTCAATGACAATGTTTTCTATCGAAATTAAAAATTCTGTTTTATTTGAGATCTATTTTAATTAAAATCTTGATTTTTTTTAATTTTTACTGATTTCCCGATTTTCACCGATTTTTGATGTGGTTGGGCCAACCATTCAAGAGGAGCTATTTTCGACGTTGCTCCGTTTTCGTACCCAAAAATATGCCATTACGGCTGATATTACGAAAATGTACCGGCAAGTTCTTGTTGCTGAAGAGCACACGAAATACCAGCTCATAGTGTGGAGGCATCATTCGTCCCAACCAGTGCAAATCTTTCGATTAAACACGGTAACCTATGGTATGTGTCCGGCGCCATTTTTAACGATACAGTGTTTAAAGATGTTGGGCGATGCTAACGAGTCTTCTTCCCTCACGTTATAAGTTTTTCGAAGAGATTTTTACGTTTATGATCACTTAACTGGTGCAGATGATCTCAAAAAAGGAGGGTTTCAATTAGACAAATGGTTTTCAAATCATCCAGAGTATCTTAATACGGAGGGTTCTGAAAAATCTATCAATTTTAATGATTCAGACTACACAAAAACTCTGGAAAATTTGTTGGTATCCTAAAGAAGATACATTTAGTTTCAACTTGGACAATAATTTCCATGATCTACGAGCTACTAAGAGAAACATATTATCAGTTTGCGCTCGTCTTTTCGATCCTCTTGGTTTGTTATGCCCCGTAGTAACCAAAACAAGAATCTTATTACAAGAGCCTTCGGTTGCAAAAATTGATTGGGAAGAGTCGATTCCATTGCGCCTTGATACAAGTTTGCAATATTTCAAAACTAATTTACCTCAACTTGGCGAGATAAAACTACCAAGATTTGTCGAAACTCATTCGAAAACAAAAATTCAAGATCATGGGTTTGTCGATGCTTCGACGAGAGCTTACGGTTGTTGTATTTGCATCCGAAGCCAAAGCACAGCCGGTATCAAGTCAACGCTATTAACTGCAAAGTCTTGGGTGGCCCTTTTAAAAAGGAAATCGATCCCTCGATTAGAACTTTACGCAGCGCATACTCTTGCTAAGTTATGGACAAGAGTAGAGTCAATGTTGAGTCTTGACGTCGAACAATTTTTTTTCTGGACCAATTTCGAAATAACTTTGCATTGGATAAAAATACATCCATCTACGCTTACAACCTTTCTGGCAAATCTAGTGTCCGACATCCAAGAGTGGACATAAACAGTATTATGGAGACATGTACCTACCAACAAAACAAAATCCGGCAGACATTCTGTCAAGAGGATGTAATGTAATGTTGAAATCAATGCGTCAATTTGGTTCAAAGGTTGTTCTTATTGAACGAACAATTATCGTGGCCGGTCAATTCGCATTTTGAGTTGTCTCCAGAAGATAAAGCTTTAGAGAAACGTAAAACAAATATGGCTCTAATAGCAGTAGAAAAACCTCGAACTAAACTTCTAGGTTTTGTAGAAGGAGAATCCTCATATATCGACATTATTACTTAGTTTGCCCATATAATGCGGCTCTTTAAAAGATCAAAAAACAAAACAGAAGTTATTGGAAGAATTGCCAAGGTCAAAAGAGAGAAACTTGGCGTTTGTAAGAATAGATGAAATCACCCAAAGTTAAGAATTCCCAGAAGAAATTCAAAAACTTCGTAAGACAATAACTCTTCAAAATAGTATTCAAAAACATAATTAGTCCGGTCAAATTAGACTAAAATAAGGAGGTGAGGTTACATTAATTCCCAGCAAGCTAAAAATTGGTAGGATTGTTGGAAACACCATCATAAATTAAATCTAAAAAGTCCTCATCGATCCGAGGCCTGGAAAAAAATTTACTGGGGGTCAAAGTTCAAAAAAACTGGTTTTTCACGATTTTCAGCAAAACGGGAAGTCTTATCAAAAAATTTTCAATACAAGAATTGTAGACCAGATTATTATATATATAAAGTGTTATGACACTTTTTTTCCTAAGACCCACCGTTTCTGAGGTATAACGATTCAAAAAGTTGAAGTTGAGTTGTAATCGTCATAATCAGGCCTATTCTGAAAAAAAAAACTCCTAGCTGAAAAGTTCCTGAAATTTCATTTTTTTTAGCTTGAATTTCGTTCCTCAATGGTTAAGAATATGGGGAAAGCAAAAAAAAAAAATGGAAATTTTCGCCATTTTTCCGATAGGGGCCCTTCTGCCGAAACCATTTCTCTGGTATTTTTTGTTTAGAATATGTCCGAATATAATACAGGGTGTCCGATAGAGAATGGACAACCCTAGAACGGCTGATAGCTACACTTATGATTGTTCTAAAAACAGATAGAAAAAAGTTCTATCGCAACCAGTTCATAAAATATTGGCTTTTTTTCGTTCAGTGTATTTTAAATTTTATCATATTATGTTTTCGTTCACTATAACCACGAATGAATGAATTTTATTTATTTCTTTTTTTTTATCATTTTCTACAATAATTGTATGAATACATAAGCGCTTTAAAAACTACAAAGCTATTGCACATTTTCGTAAAAAAAAATTTTGAAATCTGTTTTTTGATGCAAAATGTAAAAAAAGTATTTTATGAATATCTTTAAACATCTGTGGTTTTTCCAGGCCTCGGATCGATGAGGACTTTTTAGATTCGATTTATGATGGTGTTTCCAACAATCCTACCAATTTTCAGCTTGCTGGGAATTAATGTAACCTCGGATGTCTAAATTGACCGGACTATAATCCGTTTATTCATAATGTTCAAGAACACGAATTTTCATTTTCACTGATCTTTTGAACGCCCCCAATTGAATATGATGCAAAATTCCCTCTTTTGTTAATCAAAAATTCACCATTTGTAAAAACGTACTTCACGTATTTGGTATGGTGACATTGCTTCGTGAAAAAAGTTTGGCTAATAAATGCCAAAGAAGTTTGCCAAAAGGCTTTGCGACAATGTATAAATTGTTTCAAGTACAAACCAAAATTACTCACATCACAAATAATGGGTAATCTACCAGCGGATCTGAAATGAGCTCGACTTGTACCAAAGTGGACGGCGGCATGCTTGTCTCGGGCACGGCTAAGGCTCGTCGGACGGGGTGGTTCTTGTCCTTTACTGACACGCTCGCTCAATCTCAAAAAAAAATTATCATGCCGATTTTAGAAGAATATAAAAAAAAAGAAGAATAGAAAAAAAGCTACTAAATTATGTAAATCAGACGGACTTAATAAAGGACGGTAGGAAGTAAAAATGAAATGTACATAACTCACAATGCCTATGCCATTACCCTGATGTAAGAATGGATAAACAACGATATTATACTTTATTGAAAATTTAGATAAATGTATGTATTTATTAACCTAATTAACCTAGTTTATTTAATTTTTATTTAAATTGTATATTTAAATTTAAACTCTAATTTAAGCTAAAGTAGAGAAGATTATACTAGTTATCGATAATACCCCCTCTTATGTCTAACTATCCTAAACCTAATTTACTTTTTATCTTTCTTATTAAAGATAAAATATATTCATCCCTATATCCATCGCCACATCAAGATAATGGTTCGTTAGAACCAAAAAGGCTTACCTGGTGTTATTGGTATAAGCTTGGCCATCCCTCCCCTATGTTTGAAAAACATACCATTGCCACTTTCTTTGGACTAAATTTTGTAGAAAATGGCCCCTAATTCGCTTACCAGCTAAGAATCTTAAAAAAAAATCTATATCACGTCATGTCCAAATCGTCTCTTCTTAAACGATCTGACAAAGACCTTCACACACCTGATCGCTTTACTTTTAGTACACCATATTTACAATCTAACGTTCATCAAGAACTTTCCAACTTCGTTATAAAAAGGAAAAATCATTTATTTATCTTGTATAGAATCAATTTTAATACCATCAATATATTATATATAGAATTCATTTAAAAAAAAAATTAATTAATTTCAAAAATAAATATATTTTTAAGAGCCAATTTTTCGATCCTCTAATAAACAGTCAGTTAACTGTTCGATGAATATTATTAGGCTCATAAACAATCAGATGAAAACATTGAATTTTTCAATCAAGAATAATTTATTCTACAGAATAACAAAAAAAAATGTCAAATTCAAAAATATTCAAAATTAAACGTCATTTTTATTCATAATTGTTTTTTTTTTCTTGTGTTCCGCTGTATTTATTTCAAAATTCTTTTAAAACGGCTTTGACAATTGACACAATATTTTTGTTGAGATTATTCCTTAGAATAAATTTTATTCGTCTCTGAAAGAAGCAGATAGTTTTTTTTTAGAAATAAGCTAAATCTGCCTGTTGAAAAATAGATATTTTCTCTATCCTTAGGAATAAGTACTAACTGACTGTTTAACCGACTATTGAAAAATTGGCCCTAAATCAAATAAAAAGAAAATAACCAATTTCTGTACTTAAAGGCATATATATATGTAATAGGGCGTTCGTTATTTAGGTTTTTTTCGAGAATCAAGTTCCTAAGTGGGAAAACTGTTTCTAAATAATAAAAAAAAATCCTCTAATTTTTTTAGATTTTTATTTTGACACTAGATGGCGCCCCAAGAGGGTTAAAGTTTTTTAACATTTGAAATAGGTATGGTATAGGTATTTTTTTAGATATAGACTTCAATCAAAAATTTTTGATGAGGTCCTTGTCTACGTTAAACAACGTTTTCAAAAAGGTATAGATCATTTTTCTAGGACCAGGGGTTTAGTCAGGGCATGCATGGCTTTGTTGGATTTTATTTTATTTTTCATGCTACTAATATGCTTGTTTAAATAAAACATACAAAAAAGCCATGCATGCCCTGACTAAACCCCTGGTCCTAGAAAAATGATCTATACCTTTTTGAAAACGTTGTTTAACGTAGACAAGGACCTCATCAAAAAATTTTGATTGAAGTCTATATCTAAAAAATACCTATACCATACCTATTTCAAATGTTAAAAAACTTTAACCCTCTTGGGGCGCCATCTAGTGTCAAAATAAAAATCTGAAAAAATTAGAGGATTTTTTTTTTATTATTTAGAAACAGTTTTTCCACTTAGGAACTTGAATCAAAAATAACGAACGCCCTAATATGTAAGTATATGTTGGCCTGGGGTATCTTTGTTCGTCCCAGAAAATTTTTAACAATAAAATGTACTCACGTTTTATCCTCGTCCCTCGACGTCCTGCCGGCAGCAAAGATCAGGAACGATACCTTTTTATATATATGTACTATCAAAATTTCTTTTGCGCGAACAAAGCACACTTTAAGGACAGATTGTGATTTGACACTTTTTCAATTATATTATTTTTAAATTTACGTTAAAAAAAAATTACTTATTTAAAATTTAATTTAAAAAAAAATTATTAACTTGACAATAAAATTAACTCTTTTTTTTTAGATAATGTATTTCAAAAATTCTCTTTTTTTTTTTTTTAATTGTTCAAATGTATTTTATGTACTTTTTGTAGACCTTGTCTACCACTATCTCACTATATGTATGAAGTATTTGTGTCAGGTCCTTTTATCCTTCAAAATCAGGATCGTGGATTTTTTTCCTCTCAACAACTCCTTTACTATTTCTTATAGAGTAATACCCTGACATCTATTGGTATCCTTTTTTCGAATGTAAAAAAAAGGGGGGCAGAGGCACCTTTCGTGTCCACCTTGAAATGCGGAGCCCCTGGATCACTAATTAGTACCTATGCGGAAATAAAATCTACGTTAGATCACCATTTCACCCATACCTGGATTTGTTAACATACCTCTGCGTATTATTCACATAGAAATATTGAAATTTTATCCTATTATCCTTTTGAAGGCTTTTAGGGGTTTGAGCACTTCAAATAATTAGGAGCACTTTCGGTGACTAAAATATTTTTTTATTAAAAAAAAAAAACTTGAACTTTTGCTTTTATTTCCTTTAATTATTATTTTTATTTACTTTTATTGAAAAGTTATAAACTTCAACACTTTTCTATTTTTGAAATAAAATCGAATTAAAAAGGCAGCCAGAGTTCTAGATAGCACCGGACTGATCAAGATTTGTAATCTATCTGATTACCCTTTGTCTAATCATTCTAACAAAGATCCTAAGTGTACATAAACCAAATTTTCTTTGTTTTATAAATACATAAATCATCCCCGTAAGATAGCTGGATATTAGTAGAGGTTTTGTCGTTTGTGTTCCTTACTCTTCTAGACTATATTGGTTATATAATACTACTATAACGCTTACTTACATTTAATACTATTGTACTAATAAATTTATTCCTACCTTACACCTATTATCACAGTTTGAAATCTTATTTTATCTTAAAACTACTATCACAGAGTATCTATTGCAGATTTTAATCCTAAAAGCTTTCTATAAGACTATTCTTAATATTTCGTGCAATTTTACTACTTTCTTTTGCTTTCTTTCTTTCTCATTGCTACTTTTTTTTTCTGTTTGCACTTGTCCCAAAAAGCAATGGCCGACTTGAGAAAATAAAGTATATCTATACTCTTCACTCTCCCTTTAGAGTGAGATAAATCGTGTTTGTGGTTAAGTGTCAAAATTAATTGTGTAAATATATAAAAGAAAACTCAACGTGGTGGAAGATGGGCAACAGGTCTTTGGTAAGTTTTATTTGTTTTGTTTTTTTATACTTTTTATATAAAATTTTACATTTCTTTTACTTCCTTTCTTTATATTTTTAGTTTTGGTTTCTGGGAAACATCAAAGAAAAAGTGCAGGGTAAGTATTTTGGATGATTGGATAGATTGGCAAAAAAAAGTATCAATAAAAATGGGAGACATCTTGGCCTTGATCTCAATGGATGAGGCTGAGATAGTCGCTTAAATCTTTTTTTTTTTCTTATCTATCTCATCTATTTTAACAAATGGGATAATCGTATTAACCATATCTTATTTTATTTCAGATACATTCTCAGAATGCACCTATGGATATAATATGCATGCAGAAACATAAGGGAAATTGGATGGTCGCATAATGTTGCTGAATAGGTTGAGGGGGTGTGTATGATCACCTCCTCCCTACACTTATGTATGGATGGTAGATTAGTCATGGCATGAGTAGTTAGTTTATATTTAAGTTATTATTATTAAGTTTTATTTTTATTATGATGGTAGTTAGTTATGTGCATGTTAGTTTTTAAGTATGAATTTTAATGATGAATTTTAAAGATGAATTTTTATGATAAAAATGCCATGTCCACGTTACAAGCTCGATGATTATGGCCGAGTGGTCGTGAGGTCATGAGCATCGTAAAAAGAAGTGGATCTGGTAATATTATTGAACTATCAATGAATTTTAAATCATTCAACGTGTGGCAAGAGCCCCGCCCTGAACTCTCCTGCTCTACTGATTAAGCCGGGCATTTATTATGACAAATAGTGCGATTATACACTGACAGAGTTTTTCGATTTTTTTTTTTGTTGTGATGAAGATTATTCGGAATATTTTTGGTTGACAAAAAAAAAACATTACGTAGGTATCTCAGTGGAGGGAATTTATAAAAAAAAATTACTTAGTATCACAGATGTTTGTTCTTAAAACTAAAAAAAATTGCACTTTAAAAATTAAAAAAAAAAAAAACAAATTGACTTTAAAAGTAAATAAAAATTTAGAAGACAAAGCTTAATAAATAAAAATAAATCTCTGATACTAAATAAATACATATAAAATCTTTCGCTTAGTAAATAAATATGCGAAAATATCACAGAATTGTATCACAGTTGTATATCACAGATGTAGAGGTGTAAGTTTTACACAAAAATAGTGATTTTTACTTCAAAGGAAGTTTATCACAGAAGTAGGGTTTATAAAATAAGAGCAAATAATTAACGAAGTAGTTTTATCACAGAATTCAAGATATACTACAGAGACTTGTCTTAGTAGAACGGATTATCAAGATTTTTTTGTTTTTTTTTTTTTTAAGTATGCAGATCTTTTGCATGAAAAACTCATACTTTTTCTCCTCGTAGATTCCCTATTTCATACAAGGAGTTTCCAACCGTTTTAAGTACAATTGACTTCAAGAATTTAGGGCCTAATTTTGCGTTATACGAGTCTGCTAAGCTACTCTGTTTGAAATTTCGTCTGTAAACTATCTGACCTACATTATATTTAATGTCTCTACATCTAGTGTTATACGTTTTTGTTGTTTTTTCATGCGTCAATTTTAGATTTTCAAAAATTTTCTTTCTTATTAATTCGAGTTTGTCATTATTGTTATTTATTGTTATGTTCCCATCTTTTAAAGCATTTAGTTTTCGCAGAAGTTCATATGAACCTCCATGTTGCACCATTTGCGAACCAAATACTCCGTAGTATGGTTCGAACGCAATCGAAACATGGATTACACTTCTTAGTGAAAATGCTGCACTGCTTGCATGTGTGTCCCAGTTCCGTTGATCTGTTTCTAGATATGATCTAATTTTAGCTAATACTGAACGATTTACTCTTTCAGATGCGTTCGCTTGTGGCGAATAAAATGCGGTTCTGATGTGTTTAACACCATATCTCTTGAGAAAGCTGGAAAACAGTTCAGAGACAAACTGTTTTCCATTGTCTGAATGGATGTACTCTGGTACTCCGAAAATATGGAATATGTTTTCTTCTAAGTACTGAACTATTATCACTGATGTAGCTTTTCTTATTGGTTTTAGGAAAACAAATTTGCTGAAGTGATCTAGGCAAATAAAAATGTGTGTGTTCCCTGCTTTCGTTTTAGGGTACGGTCCTAAAAAATCTATATATAACCTTTGAAAAGGTTTTTCTGTCACGACATGATTTCCCATCGGAGGTCGTGATATCACAGTTAATGGTTTATTGCACTTGCAGATTTCACATGAACTTACATGATCACGTACATCTGTGGTCATATTTGGCCAAAAGTATTTTTGTCTTAATTTTGCCAGAGTTTTATGGATTCCTCCATGTCCTGCAGCAGGTGAATTATGTGCCGCTTCCAAGAGGCTTCTATGCAACTCCTTCGGAACCCAAAGCTTCCAGGCTCTGTCTTCTTGAAGCTCGTCACCTGTTCTTTTGTCTGTCCGTTTATAAACGAAACCTTCCGAAACACATACATCAGGCAATCTTTCTTGGTTTTCCGTCACTGTTTTCTTCAGTTCCTCATATTCCTGAGAACAGAAATATGGAGAACTGAGATCAACTTCCTGCATTTCTATTTCGGGATTGAGCTCGTCCATATGGATACGTGAGAGAGTATCAGGGACTACATTGAGGACACCCTTTCGATGTTCAATTTTGAAAACGAAAACCTGCAGCTTATAACTCCATCTGGCCAGTCGCCCCGATAGATCCTTTTGGGTCATAAGCCATTTTAAGCTGGCATGGTCCGTTATTATGGTAAATGGTAATCCCTCAATGTATGCCCTGAACTTCTTTACCGACAGAACGGTCGCATAGCATTCAAGTTCAGTCACTGTATAATTCCGTTGAGCGGAATTCAGTTTCTGATACATGAATGCTATGGGTCGTTCGTTCTCCTCAGCATCTTTCTGGAAAAGGACACTCCCTACACCTAAAGTCGATTCATCGCACTGAATGTAAAAGTGTTTCGAAAAGTCCGGGTTCGTTAATATAGGTATCAGCGCCTATATTAACGAACCCGGACAACATGTTTTTCAGCTCCTCGAAGGCCTTGACCGCTTCGTCTGTCATGCAAAATAATTTACCTTTCTTCAGGCAATCGGTCATTGGAGCTGAAATGGTCGCATAATTTGGTATGAACCTTCTATACCAGCCTGTCATTCCCAGGAACCGACGGAGTTGCTTAGAAGTCTTTGGAATTGGGAAGTCCTTTACCGCCGAGACTTTATCTGGTTCAGTTCTTATACACCCATCGCCGATGAAATAACCAAGGTACTTAATCTCCTTGAAGCAGAATTTGCTTTTCTCCACGTTTATAGTGAGACCAGCGTCACGCAAACATTTTGCTACCTCCTCTAGTGCTTTAATGTGAGATTCAAAATCTGGCGAACAAATCAAAAGGTCATCCAGATAGACAAAGACATTCTCCCTCATACGACCGGGAATGACTTTGTCCATCAGCTTGCACATTCTCTGAGCGGCATTGCACAGTCCAAACGGCATCACCATAAACTGATACAATGGTCGTCCAGGGACTGTGAAGGATGTCTTCTCCCTTGACTTGGCCTCCAGTGGAATCTGCCAGAAAGCATCCTTTAAATCAATGCTGGATATAAAATGAGTGTCTTGCAAGCGGCTTATAAGTCCTTCTATGTGCGGTAGCGGATATGCAAATTTTTTTGTAGCCGCGTTCACTATACGTGAGTCCAAGCAAAGTCTGTTCTTCCCAGGTTTTCTCACCACCACAACGGGAGAGCTATATGCACTATTGCTGACTTCTATGACTCCGAGGTCGAGCATCCGGTCAAGTTCCGCGTACATCAACTTCTGTATAACAGGTGAGATTGGGTAATGTCGCTGTTTTATTGGTATATCATCTTCCATTTCTATGACATGTTCTTCTAGATGAGTTTTTCCCAATCCCAACACTGCAAACGAATAAAACAGCTGCTTGACCCGCTCCAGATCTCCAAGTTGTGTTGGTGAGAGATCCCGTACAGGATCAGGATCTGGCCCTACCATCGGCAATGGAATGTCTAGAGCACTCACAATGTTCGGAGCTACCTTGAAAGCTCTCCAAAAGTCCACTCCCAAGTACAATTTTTGTTGAAGACCTGGCACTATATATATATCTAAATCTTGAGTTTTATTTCCCCAGGAAACTTTTGTTTTAAATCTACCCAGGATTTGTTGGTTCTTTCCATCAGCTGTCTTTATACCTATATTCATGTTTATGATTTCAATGTTGTGTTTTCTTACGAAATCTATTGCACTACTCCCTAAACAACTAACAGATGCCCCACTATCTAATAGACCGAGCATCTCTTCACCACAAATATATACTTTTGTATATGGTCTATTATCGTCAGTATTTCGTCGCCCTAGTATTGGAGTGCCGTATATATGAATAAAATAAACTTCTGATTTTCATGGCGTATACGGCAAACTCATTTTGGACAAAAATTTATATATTTTGAAAACTAACGAATTGCAGATGTCCAATAACATGTATATAAAAGACACATTTTAATTATATATCATACTAAAATATCAAAAAATACCAGCGGTTAGTTCTTTCGCAATTATCTTCCGAACATTTAAATGCGATTTCCCAAAAATTTAAAAATGGCGTATACGGCACTTCAATACTAGGGCGACGATTTGTTAACACAGACGATTCTATTCTTTTCTTATGCAGCCTAGATATTGCACATTTTTCCCTAAGTTTTAAGATTTTTTTATAATTTTTTGATTTCTTTGCAGATTGCTGCAACTCTTCACCAAAAATTCGTTTTCTGGCTATTTGATAGTCAACAAGTCTCTGGTGGAGTGATTTTCTGGGAATTTCATCAGATTGTGTTAATATTTCACTTTTATTTACTTTTCTTTTTATAATTTGTATTTTTCCTTCTACGTCTAATTCGCGGGAGGTTGAGTTTTCGTCGGTAGTTGACTCCCGGACGAACTCCCGACTTGCACTTTTCCCATGAATGACGCGCATTTAAAGGATATATTTCCCTGTCCGCAACAATAGCACGTCATGGTATGGAACCCTGAAGGACATGGCGTTTTGTTGTTTTCCACATCTTTAAGGTCATTACTACCAGAAGGTCGTTTATCCTTTTCAAAATTTCTATTTGGACCTTAACTTTTCTTATTGAAATTTGAATTCTGCCTGTTTTGCTGCATAGCTGCTAATTCATATTCATCATCACCTTCATTATCAAAACTATCTTCTCTTTTCCATTCATCTTCTTCTTGTTGTTTCCTGTGTTCTATTTCACTTACATTTTTACGAAACCTAACCTCTCTTGCTTCTAAGTGAATTTCAGCTCGTCTACACTCTTCCCTTAATTCGCGAATTGAATTAATTGAACTGCTAAAAATAAGATTAGCTACTTTGTCCTTTATATTTGGTCTCACAATTCCTAACTTATCTTTATCAGTGAGCCGGTTACTCATCTGTAAAAATAAGGCCCTGACATTACTGTAAAACTCGTCAAAAGTCTCATGAGCAAGTTGTTTTCTATCCATAATTAGACGTAAGATTTCTGGATCTTTTCTCTTATTTTTAAACTGATTCCTCAATTCAGATTTTAGATCTTGGTAACTTAACAACATTGAGTCGCTATCATTCTCTTCAAGGTACTGCCAGTACCATGTCGCAGCAGCACCTGACAACAAATAGTGAAAATCTGCCAATAGATCTTCATCACTCAGGTTGTATTTTCTTTGCTGAGACTCAACCCTAAAAATAAAACTTTCAACAGGTATGGACTTTGGTGACCCATCGAACTTAACTTCCCATTTTTGCACATTCACTCGTCTAAAATTATATCTTAAATTTTGAGAATTTCTACTTTGCCTAGCATGAGTGGACTGATTTGTTGTTTGAGGTGTAACTGTGTTAGGTATATTGTGTTTCGATGTAGAAGTATTATTGTTTTGACTTGTAGGGATATAAGTTTGTTGCACCGAGGGCTTTTCAAGGTCACTAATTTTCTTATTTATTTCTTTAATTGTTGTATCCATAGTGACAAACATCTTCGACATACCCTCATGGAACATACTTAGTGTTCTATCATTACACTCACGGACAGCAACAGATATCGCCGATTCTATCTTCCCTGATATGCTTTCCTCTGCAATTTTTTTTATAAAGTCTGTATCAGTTGCATAAGATTATCGACTCTGTTCATGACTTTTGTTTATTTGCTTAAAGCTGTGCTCAGATGACACTGCTTTACCTTCTGATAATTTAGTCTTAAGTCCCAAACTATTATCATCTGAATTTAGACTTTGTTTGCTTTGAGATCTCCGATTTAAAGCTTCAATTTCAGCCTGAACATTTCTATCTTCGATCTGTATCTGTCGAATTTGTTCAAGGACATCATAATCCTCGTTTGTACCGTTCAGGTCATCATCTTCATCAATCTCCTCGATCGTAGGCCGATGAAGAGCAAATTCCCTTCCCGCTTCACTTCGAATATTTCTGGACCTATCTGACCCATATCCTATAGCTGAGTTTTCACCCATTGACCTACTTAGGGCATCGCTATTCAAGGTGGACATCGCGCTTGGAATACCTCCAGCCGTAGACACCCTGTCTACCATTTCCTCTGTAAGGGTTCTAAGCGGGTACCTAACAAACGGACTTGGCAAACTATTTCTAGGTATTGCCCCAGTATTTCTACCTGCCATACTTATCCCTTTTACTTCTCTCTTTCTTTCTTTTTATTATTTAGTCTAGCTAAACAGTAAAAAAAAAAGATTATAAAATAGATTTTAAGTGTAAAAAAAAATGTAATTCAAAATTCACGAGATTAAAAAAAAAATATTTAGAAAAATTATCAAAATATAAAATAAATGCAAGGTAAAATTCAGAAATGTAAACAAGATCAATAAAAAAAATATAACTAGAATAACAAAAAAAAAATATAAAGAATTATTCAGATATTCTCTCTTTTCAATTTTTTTTTTAATTTAACTCGATTTTTTGTTTCTTCCTTTTACTGTCTAAAAAAAATTTTTTAAACCAGTTCAAAAACCTAGAGTAAAAGAAATCACCTTAAATGTAATGAAAATACATAGACATAGTTTAAGCTTAGTTCACGTTAGCTACAACTAAAAAAAAAATGATTTGTTTAAAACTTCTTAATTCAGAATGTAATAGCAAAATTCAAACTCCAGAATATAATTCTTATTCTCGGAACTTAAAAAAAAAATGTCGTAAAGAAATACAAATATTGAAGATATGTAGATAAAAAAAATATAAATAAAACGATTTATTACTATTCAAATTAAAACTGTTTTAATTTTTTATTGGTATGTTTTGGTTTTTATGTCGAAGTTTTTTAATGTTTGTTGTTTTCTTTTAAGAGATGTTTATTTGCTGTTGCGGTGGTGTGTGAAGACTCTAAGTCAGATGTCTTTTCTAAAAAAAAATGAAAATGTCTATAAGTCCTGTCAGTCAAGTCTGTCATGTTGTTAGCTGGAACCTTCTGGATCCAAGCGGGTATTGATGCAAAACCTTCCCTTCCTGCCACTACTTACACCGATTGAAAAAACCTGATTGAAGGCTGGCCTAAATATCTTGTTTAGCATCAATACGGACAACTTTTTAAGACCAAAGCTCACGCCTCACGAGAAACTGGTCTGTGCCTTTAATTCGTAGGATAGCGTGATGCATGTAGCCTTTCAAAATCGTCCCACTCCTGCTTCCATAATAATTCATCTAATTTCCTCACGGAAACACTGGTTCTGAAGACCGAAGTTTTGGACAGAAATTTTTAAAACCATTGGAAAGAAGCAGGAGTATATACGGCTGTGAGTATGTATTAAAAATATAGAAAAGTAAAATTTTAAAGATGTAACGAGGCTATTAGAAGTCCAAGGTGACGACCTTCCGAAGAAAAATTATCATGCCGGTTTTAGAAGAATATAAAAAAAAAGAAGAATAGAAAAAAAGCTACTAAATTATGTAAATCAGACGGACTTAATATCGGACGGTAGGAAGTAAAAATGAAATGTACATAACTCACAATGCCTATGCCATTACCCTGATGTAAGAATGGATAAACAACGATATTATACTTTATTGAAAATTTAGATAAATGTATTTATTAACCTAATTAACCTAGTTTATTTAATTTTTATTTAAATTGTATATTTAAATTTACATAGTTTAAATAATCCTTAAACTCTAATTTTAGCTAAAGTAGAGAAGATTATACTAGTTATCGATAATACCCCCTCTTATATCTAACTATCCTACACCTAATTTACTTTTTATCTTTCTTATTAAAGATAAAATATATTCATCCCTATATCCATCGCCACATCAAGATAATGGTTCGTTAGAACCAAAAAGGCTTACCTGGTGTTATTGGTATAAGCTTGGCCATCCCTCCCCTATGTTTGAAAAACATACCATTGCCACTTTCTTTGGCCTAAATTTTGTAGAAAATGGCCCCTAATTCGCTTACCAGCTAAGAATCTAAAAAAAAATCTATATCACGTCATGTCCAAATCGTCTCTTCTTAAACGATCTGACAAAGACCTTCACACACCTGATCGCTTTACTTTTAGTACACCATATTTACAATCTAACGTTCATCAAGAACTTTCCAACTTCGTTATAAAAAGGAAAAATCATTTATTTATCTTGTATAGAATCAATTTTAATACCATCAATATATTATATATAGAATTCATTTAAAAAAAAATTAATTAATTTCAAAAATAAATATATTTTTAAGAGCCAATTTTTCGATCCTCTAATAAACAGTCAGTTAACTGTTCGACGAATAAAGTTATTAGGCTCATAAACAATCAGATGAAAACATTGAATTTTTCAATCAAGAATAATTTATTCTACAGAATAACAAAAAAAAATGTCAAATTCAAAAATATTCAAAATTAAACGTCATTTTTATTCATGATTGTTTTTGTTTTCTTGTGTTCCTCTGTATTTATTTCAAAATTCTTTTAAAACAGCTTTGACAATTGACACAATATTTTTGTTGAGATTATTCCTTAGAATAAATTTTATTCGTCTCTGAAAGAAGCAGATAGTTTTATTCCTAGAAATAAGCTATATCTGCCTGTTGAAAAATAGATATTTTCTCTATCCTTAGGAATAAGTACTTATTCCTAAGGATGAAGAAAAAATCAATTTTTCAACGAGCAGATATAGCTTATTCCTAAGAATAAAACTATCTGCTTCTTTCAGAGACGAATAAAAATTATTCTAAGGAATAATCTCAACAAAAATATTGTGTCAGTTGTCAAAGCTGTTTTGAAAGAATTTTGAAAAAAATACAGTGGAAAACAAGAAAACAAAAACAATCATGAATAAAAATGACATTTAATTTTAAATATTTTTGAATTTGACAATTTTTTTTTGTTATTCTGTAGAATAAATTATACTTGATTGAAAAATTCAATGTTTTTATCTGATTGTTTATGAGCCTAATAACTTTATTCATCGAACAGTTAACTGACTGTTTATTAGAAGGTTGAAAAATTGGCTCTAAATCAAATAAAAAGAAAATAACCAATTTCTGTACTTAAAGGCATATAATTATATATGTAAGTATATGTTGGCCTGGGGTATCTTTGTTAGTCCCAGAAAATTTTTAACAATAAAATGTACTCACGTTTTATCCTCGTCCCTCGACGTCCTGCCGGCAGCACAGATCAGGAACGATACCTTTTTATATATATGCACTATCAAAATTTCTTTTGCGCGAACAAAGCACACTTTAAGGACAGATTGTGATTTGACACTTTTTCAATTATATTATTTTTAAATTTACGTTAAAAAAAATTACTTATTTAAAATTTAATTTAAAAAAAAAAATTATTAACTTGACAATAAAATTAACTCTACGACACTTTTTTTTTTTTTTTTTTTTTTTTAAATAATGTATTTCAAAAATTCTCTTTTTTTTTTTGTAATTGTTCAAATGTATTTTATGTACTTTTTGGCGGACTTCTCTACCACTATCTCACTATACAGGGTGTCCCACAGTCACCGCCCCAAATGAAAACCATGGATTCCTGAGGTCATTTTAAGTCGAAAAACTTAAGAGCTAATTTTCTCGTTTTCGTCCCGTTTTCGAGTTACCACGGTTTTTATGATTTTTGCTCTCTTGTCCTTTAACTTGCCTTATCTTTGCCAAACCACGTTTGATTTGAAAGATTTTTTTTACAACCAATCAAGAATTTACTACAGTTTAAGTTTGTCTCAAAACTTTTTTCTCTGCGGACAACCGTTTCGCCACAATTTTGCATCAAACACAATTTTCTTCGTTTTTAAGTTGTTTTTTACACTTTCATATCATTTTAGTCAAAAAAACACGTTAATGAGTATTAATTTTTTGTGCTTTTTATTAAAGCCCAGTTTATTTTCATAAAGAAAATAAGTTTTATTTCATAAAAAAGGCTACTGAAAATAATTTTTAAAAAATAAACAAACTGAGTGAATTAAAAAAAAAAATAATTTTTAATTAAAAAATTAATTTAAATGAATTAAAAACTTTTTCTGAACTTTATCTATTTGTTCTTTTCTTAACCACAATAGCTCAGAAAAAGTTTTTAATTCATTTAAATTAGTTTTTTATTTCAAAATTATTTTTTTTTTAATTCACTCAGTTTGTTTATTTTTTTTTAATTACTTTCAGTAGCCTTTTTTATGAAATAAAACTTGTTTTTTTTATGAAAATAAACTGGGATTTAATAAAAAGCACAAAAAAGTAATACTCATTAACGTGTTTTTTTGACTTAAATGACATGAAAGTGTAAAAAACAACTTAAAAAACGAAAAAATTGTGTTTGATGCAAAATTGTGGAGAAACGGTTGTCCGCAGAAAAAAAGTTTTGAGACAAACTTAAACTGTAGTAAATTCTTGATTGGTTGTAAAAAAAATCTTTCAAATCAAACGTAGTTTGGCAAAGATAAGGCCAGTTAAAGGACAAGAGAGCAAAAATCATAAAAACCGTGGTAACTCGAAAACGGGACGAAAACGAGAAAATTAGCTCTTAAGTTTTTCGACTTAAAATGACCTCAGGAATCCATGGTTTTCATTTGGGGCGGTGACTGTGGGACACCCTGTATATATGAAGTATTTGTATCAGGTCCTTTTATCCTTCAAAATCAGGATCGTGGATTTTTTTCCTCTCAACAACTCCTTTACTATTTCTTATAGAGTAATACCCTAACATCTATTGGTATCCTTTTTTCGAATGTAAAAAAAAAGGGGGGCAGAGGCACCTTTCGTGTCCACCTTGAAATGCGGAGCCCCTGGATCACTAATTAGTACCTATGCGGAAATAAAATCTACGTTAGATCACCATTTATTTATTTATTCAACTACAGACTACGTGTCTAAGTTGTTCAAAAATAGTAACAATAGTTATTTTAGAAAGTTTAAGAAATCATAATTAACAATTAAATAGTTTCGTCTTTAAAATATTTTTTGATAAATTAAAATCTATGTTTTGATAATATTGATTAAAGTCCATGCACATAATATTAACAGGCTCATTAATTCCATAGTTAACTCTGGAAGAAGCCGTATAAAAAAATGAAGGGTTACGAGTAAGTCTTGGGCGAGTGTTGATGTTCAGCATGCTGAGGATAGAAGGTGAATTGATTGATCCGGATATAAGCTGGTAGATAAAAAGAACATTGGTGACTTCTCTCCGTTTCTTAAGTGTCGACAGTCCAAGAAGCTTTAAGCGATTTTCATAAGCCGGAAGATTTAGATTCGGGTCCCAAGGGAGATGTCGAAGAGCAAATAGTAAAAAGCGTTTTTGAACACTTTCAATTTTATTTATGGCTACGTCGTAGCTAGGACACCATATACAGCTACAATATTCAACGATGGGACGGACGAGAGCACAATACAAAACCTTTAGAATATGAGGATCATTGAATTCTTTTGAGAACCTCATTATAAAACCGAGGCGACTCCTTGCTTTGCTTGTGATGATGTCAATATGAGGGTTGAACGACAGCTTTGTATCAAATAAGACTCCTAAGTCATTGAAATGCTCAACTCTTTCGATCATGTATTCATCTACAAAGTAGTAAGATAAATAGGGGTTCCTGCTCCTGGAATAGGACATTACTTTGCAATTTTTTTTTGTTAAGTTCCATTCCATTTGTATTGCACCATTCAAATATTCTGTCAATGTCGTGTTGTAGAAATAAATAGCCATTTGGGTTCGAATAACCGTAAAAAAGTTTGAAGTCGTCAGCAAATTTGAGAATTTTACAATACGAAATATCCTTAGAAATATCATTGAGAAAAAGGATAAATAAAAGTGGTCCAATGTGGCTACCCTGTGGAACTCCGGATAAGACATCAATTTGCTTAGATATATTTTTCTTAAAGGATTTTATACAGTCAAGAAACCATTCAGGAAAACCGTATTTTGCCAATTTATTAAATAGTATGGAGTGGCATACTCTATCAAAAGCTTTGCTAAGATCAGCGTAGAAAACATCAGTTTGGAGGCCATTTTGCAGATTGATGTTAACATTGTTAGCAAACTCCAATAGGTTTGTTGAAGTTGACTTCTGCAAGCAGAACCCATGCTGCTCAGGGGAAATTAATCCTTGGCAGTAAAATTGAATATGTTTGCAGACTATTTTCTCAAATAATTTTGGTAAGCATGAGAGTTTCGCAATTCCTCGATTAATCCAGTCAAATAAGGGTTTAACCTCGGAATGAATGTTAGTAGACATTTTTTTTGCTCAATATCTTCCTTTTGCCATTCTATAACATATCTCAAAAGTCTAGAAAAATCTCATGTCCGCTTGTCGCGATTTCAAGGTCAAATCGCGAAATGGAGATTTTCAAAATTAGCAAAAATAGGCTATGGTATTATATACACATATGATACATGATTTCAAGGTATTTTTTAATGCTGATTCCAAAAAATCTAAAATTAAGACAATCTGACGTCTCTGGAAAAAGTTATACCTGTTTTTCATCTGTCAACTCATATTATTATAACAGTTGCAAACTTACTGCCGAAAAACCCTTAAAAGTTATGGTAGACGAACCAAATTTTGCATGAAGATTTAAGAATCCATCATTATTTAAAATCAAAACAATCCCTTACAAAAAATATATATACCTACGAAATAATGGTATTTTTTGATGGAGGGGCAAATTTTAGGATATGCACTAAAGAAGATTCTTGTTCATCTTAGGAATAAGTGCAAATAGGCTAATTTTTTCATTTTAATCTTTGTTTGGATATTCTTTAATTACCCTTAAAAATCTAAAAAAAATCTCATGTCCGCAAGACCTAATTTTCTTGGTTTGAAAATAAGGTGCAGATTTTAAAAAATTGGAAAACTACACTTCAGATTTTTGTGTCAGATCAACATGAATAAGGTGCATTACTTTTCAGGGATGGTCAGGTTGACTTGTTTGTGAGTTTTGATGGAATTAGTGTTAAAAAATACCTTTAAATCATGTCGCTTATGTTGGTATACATATAAAAATTTAAACTTTTCTTATTAATTTTTTAAAATCTGCACCTTATTTTCAAACCAAGAAAATTAGGTCTTGCGGACATGAGATTTTTTTAGATTTTTAAGGGTAATTAAAGAATATCCAAACAAAGATTAAAATGAAAAAATTATCCTATTTGCACTTATTCCTAAGATGTACAAGAATCTTCTTTAGTGCATATCCTAAAATTTGCCCCTCCATCAAAAAATACCATTATTTCGTAGGTATATATATTTTTTGTAAGGGATTGTTTTGATTTTAAATAATGATGGATTCTTAAATCTTCATGCAAAATTTGGTTCGTCTACCATAACTTTTAAGGGTTTTTCGGCAGTAAGTTTGCAACTGTTATAATAATATGAGTTGACAGATGAAAAACAGGTATAACTTTTTCCAGAGACGTCAGATTGTCTTAATTTTAGATTTTTTGGAATCAGCATTAAAAAAATACCTTGATATCATGTATCATATGTGTATATAAAACCATAGCCTATTTTTGCTAATTTTGAAAATCTCCATTTCGCGATTTGACCTTGAAATCGCGACAAGCGGACATGAGATTTTTCTAGACTTTTGAGATATGTTATAGAATGGCAAAAGGAAGATATTGAGCAAAAAAAATTTCTACTAACATTCATTCCGAGATTTACCCCTTTTTTCTCCTTATTTGACTGTATTAGATAGTTTTCAACGTTATTCTTATTTCCACTCTTATGAAGAGGGACAATAAATGAAGATTTCCACAGATCAGGGAAAACACCAGTTGACAGTGAACAATTATAAATATACGTAATTACAGAACATATATAGGACTTGCTTGCTTTGACAAATATGGACGGAATTTTATCGGGACCGGACAAACAGTTACTTTTTAATTCGTCAATATATTGCACTACTTCCGCTTCAGTCAATCTTATAAAAGGTATATCACAGGTTGGAAAACTTAAATCTATATTATCACAGTAATTAGGATTGCTCGAGGTATATGTCTGTTGGAAGAAATCTGCAAATATGTTACTAATTTCTTTATCACAGCTAGAAATTTTATCTTTATATTGCACGGTTGACGGATATGTTGAACTTTTTCGTTTGGAGTTAACATATTTCCAGAATGATTTCGGATTACCTGATATATTGCACTTAATTTTATAAATATAGGCTCTGTAAGATGTTTTTAAACTTGTGTTAAATAGCTTGCGATAGTATAAGTAACGGTTATAAAACTGGATGCAACTCGTTCTTTTCCATTTTTTGTGACATGCGTTTTTAAAGTTTCGTAAGCGTCTTAGATCCTTATTTAACCAATTCACTGATGGAGGATTTGCTTTTTTTCTTATAACAGGAACACAAAAATGAATACAATTACTTAAGACAGCATAAAAGTTTTCAACACATGCATTGACATCGCTTATACTTAAGACACTTGTCCAGTCAAAGTCGATAAAAAATTGTTCTAACTTCACTAAATCAATTTTACTCAAATTAAAGTCATGGTCTAAGTTAGGTTCAGCAATAATATTTGAAGAAATTTGATGATCGATTTGTATATTGCAATTAAGTACGTTGTGGTGAGGTACTTTTGGCAAAAGCCAGTCATTTACACAAACAGTATCACACCCATACCTGGATTTGTTAACATACCTCTGCGTATTATTCACATAGAAATATTGAAATTTTATCCTATTATCCTTTTGAAGGCTTTTAGGGGTTTGAGCACTTCAAATAATTAGGAGCACTTTCGGTGACTAAAATATTTTTTTATTAAAAAAAAAAAACTTGAACTTTTGCTTTTATTTCCTTTAATTATTATTTTTATTTACTTTTATTGAAAAGTTATAAACTTCAACACTTTTCTATTTTTGAAATAAAATCGAATTAAAAAGGCAGCACAGAGTTCTAGATAGAACCGGACTGATCAAGATTTGTAATCTATCTGATTACCCTTTGTCTAATCATTCTAACAAAGATCCTAAGTGTACATAAACCAAATTTTCTTTGTTTTATAAATACATAAATCATCCCCGCAAGATAGCTGGATATTAGTAGAGGTTTTGTCGTTTGTGTTCCTTACTCTTCTAGACAATATTGGTTATATAATACTACTATAACGCTTACTAACATTTAATACTATTGTACTAATAAATTTATTCCTACCTTACACCTATTATCACAGTTTGAAATCTTATTTTATCTTAAGGGGTAATAACACCTTATAAACCACGAAATCGAGAGTCATTTTCATCAGCGTATAAAACAAAGAAGAAATATTATTTTCTTTTGGTGTTTGTTTAGTTTAATTAAATATATTAATAGGTAACAGAATAGGCTAATGTTAAATTTTTTAATGATGTGAAATTTTTTAAATGGCGGTGTAGTTCAGGATGATAGTAAAATCCTGTGCTCCCATCGGGCGACCAACTTACTCCTACAGTTTTTAACCGATTGGGCTGAAATTTTGTGTGGAGCTTAACAATACTATTCTCTAGTGAAGTACGTAGGATTTTTTTGAAATATTAAAATTTAACGATTTTATAGTCTTTTTTTCAACGAATTTTGTTTTTGGAATGAAATAATTTTTTCAAACTAATGCCATTTCTTTAAAAACTAATATTTCAAAAAAATCCTACGTACTTCAGCCCAATCGGTTAAAAACTGTAGGAGTTAGTTGAAAAAGTTAGTTGAAAAAGACGCTCGATTTCATGGTTTACAAGGTGTTATTACCCCTTAAAACTACTATCACAGAGTATCTATTGCAGATTTTAATCCTAAAAGCTTTCTATAAGACTATTCTTAAGATTTTGTGCAATTTTACTACTTTCTTTCTCTTTGCTACTTTTTTTTTCTGTTTGCACTTGTCCCAAAAAGCAATGGCCGACTTGAGAAAATAAAGTATATCTATACTCTTCACTCTCCCTTTAGAGTGAGATAAATCGTGTTTGTGGTTAAGTGTCAAAATTAATTGTGTAAATATATAAAAGAAAACTCAACGTGGTGGAAGATGGGCAACAGGTCTTTGGTAAGTTTTATTTGTTTTGTTTTTTTATACTTTTTATATAAAATTTTACATTTCTTTTACTTCCTTTCTTTATATTTTTAGTTTTGGTTTCTGGGAAACATCAAAGAAAAAGTGCAGGGTAAGTATTTTGGATGATTGGATAGATTGGCAAAAAAAAGTATCAATAAAAATGGGAGACATCTTGGCCTTGATCTCAATGGATGAGGCTGAGATAGTCGCTTAAATCTTTTTTTTTTTCTTATCTATCTCATCTATTTTAACAAATGGGATAATCGTATTAACCATATCTTATGTCGTTTTCTATTGACTTTTGAGATTTTTGTGTAAAATTCTCAGATTTTCCACTGCAAATAGAATATGAAATCTAGTTTTGTAATTGTGTGCGAAATCTGTGCGTATAAAAAAAATAAAACAACAACAAATGTTCAGACAAATGTCAAACAGAAAAGTGTGTGTGAAAGTGCGTGTGTTTGTATGCGTGAATCTTGATAAAAATCCAGAATCAGATTCTTGAATCTCAGATTCATTTTTTTGTCATTTTTTTGAATCTCAAGACGCAAATAGATCATGAAATCTGAGATTTGTCCACTATTTCCCCTCTTCACCCCCCCCCCTTTCAGCTGTCAAATTCACAAATCTCATTCTGAGATTCGTCAATAGAAAACGACATTATTTTATTTCAGATACATTCTCAGAATGCACCTATGGATATAATATGCATGCAGAAAATAAGGGAAATTGGATGGTCGCATAATGTTGCTGAATAGGTTGAGGGGGTGTGTATGATCACCTCCTCCCTACACTTATGTATGGATGGTAGATTAGTCATGGCATGAGTAGTTAGTTTATATTTAATTTATTATTATTAAGTTTTATTTTTATTATGATGGTAGTTTAGTTAGTTATGTGCATGTTAGTTTTTAAGTATGAATTTTAATGATGAATTTTAAAGATGAATTTTTATGATAAAAATGCCATGTCCACGTTACAGATCGATTGAGAGCGCAACAACCGTTCTAAGTATGTGGCGTAGATTTCTGTGGTCCGGTATATAAAAAACAATCTTAAAGCGTGTGGCCGGCTCTCGCGTAAGACATATATTTGCGTTTTTGTTTGTTTCGCCTCCAAAGCTGTACACATTGAATTAGCTTCTAATTTGTCGTCTGAATGTTTTATTTTCTTCCTTAAAATGCTTATCTGTCGTCGAGGACTTCCGGAGACGATCTACTGCGACAACGGGACGAATTTTGTCGGAGCCCACACGGTCTTGAGGGAAATTGAAGAGGATATAGAGCGAGGCGCAGAAGCAGTTCAACGGTACGCAGCAGAGGAAGGTACATTTTCGCCTTGATACCGCCCAGGGCACCGCATTTTGGAGGTCTATGGGAGGCGGGCGGTGAAAGCGGCGAAAACGCTTTTACATCGCACAGTACATATAAAATGGTAATATCTTCCAAACTGACATTGGTCGCCAAATTGTCAAAACATGACAATTTGGCGACCAAGTCACCTACTGTAATTCTTAATTGTTTAAAATACCGACAAAAACGCACAAAAACCAAAAAACCACGCACACCACTCTTTTTTTTAGCAATATTCGACCATTTTCCGCAAAGAAAATTTGTTATTTTTCAATTTATAATTTTTTCAAATGACATTTTTTTAATAAAAAATAAATAATTTCCTGTTTACTGCGAATGAAATATAAAAATTAAAGGCCGACCTGACAGATTGGTGCCCATTTTCGACAAACAAATTTTGACAAAGTTCGGAAAATATTACCTTATTATGTGTACTGTGGTTACATCGTACCGTGGGCAACGCACTGCTCACGACAGAAGAGCTGCTCGCCGTAGTCATCGAGGTCGAGGGAATTCTCAATTCAAGGCCAATCGCATCGCTAAGCGCCGACCCCAAACACGGAGAAGCCCTCACCCCAGCGAATCTACTGATCGGCAGCAGCTTACGATCGCTTCCCCCAGAACCAGTGCCGGAACGGAAAACGGGCTGCTTGAAAAGATGGCAGCTTTTATGCTGGCTCAAACAGCAGTTCTGGCTGAAGTGGTCTAACACGGAGAAATAAGTGTCACCTTAAAATAAGATGATGCGCACATTAAATTTCACCACCTAAAAAATAAGGTGATATCCAATCAAGGGGCACCCTTATTTACAGGAAACAACTCAGGCCATTTTCGACACCCCTCTAACTTCCACACCAAAGATGCTAGAAATTTCGCTTCATTTGTTGAGCTAGTCAAAACCAAACACCTCACAAAATTTCAGCCTCTTACGATGAGTAGTTTCTGAGATATAGGGCTTCAAAAATCGCAAAAACCGTAACTGACTGACTCACTCACTCACTAACTCACTCACTGACAGATCATCAAAATTATGGAGAACTTCCCGATATCGTAGAAACTTGAAATTTTACACGGTGATACGACTTGTGGTGTATACAAAGGAAAAAATCGAAAATTTGAGATTTTCAATTCAGGGGGCGTGGCATCCGCCCATTTCCACTGAATTTTCATCAAATATTATGGAGCACTTCTAATTATCGTAGAATCTTGAAATTGAGTGGAATGGTAGAGCTAGTAGTTTATACAAAGGAAAAAATTTAAAGTTTGAGAATTTCAGCCAGGGGGCGTGGCAACCGCCAATATCCGCTGAATTTTCATAAAAGATTATAGAGCACTTCTGATTATTGTAGAATCTTGAAATTTGGTGGAATGGTAGAGCTGGTAGTTTATACAAAGGAAAAAATTTAAAATTTGAGAATTTCAGCCAGGGGGCGTGGCAACCGCCCATTTTCACTGAATTTTCATCAAATATATAGATTTTCAATTCTACAGCCATACCTTGCAAAAAGTAGTGAAATCACAACAAAAACATTACTGTTAAAAAAAGAGCCAAGTTCTCCTATGTTGAAATTATGCTGGCACAAAAAGTATTGAGATGTAAAAGTGTACCAAGTTCTTAAGTTTGGGTTCAAATTCGTATCAATAAAATTTTGATTGTTTACTTGGCAATTTTTGAAATAACTTTAAAAATCGGTAATTAAAAGAAAAATTGTCAAGAGAACAATCAAAATTTTATTGATACGAATTTGAACCCAAACTTTAGAACTTGGTACACTTTTACATCTCAATACTTTTTGTGCCAGCATAATTTCAACATAGGAGAACTTGGCTCTTTTTTTAACAGTAATGTTTTTGTTGTGATTAAAATAAGGTGATTCCACTTAAAATCAGTTAAATTTAATGTGAACTTCACCTTATTTTAATGTGAATGTTCATCTCAAAAAAACTGACCAAAAATAAAAATTTTAAAATTATAGTCACACTTAAGCTTTACTTGTAGTTTATCATACTCTTTTCCAACTGTGAGATAGCACAGTGGTAGGGCACTCGCCTAGTAACCCAACAGTTGTAGGTGCGCTCCCCGGTGGCTGCCAGTTTTGTTTTTTTAATTTGCGCATTCAAGAAATTAATGTGACTTGTCACCTTAATTTAAGGTGATGTCACCTTAATTTAAAGTGAAAGTCAGAATTCCGCTTAAATTAAGGTGCGATCCGCTTAATTCTATGTGGTCTGTTTTCTCCGTGAAGGAGTATCTGCTTGGTTCCATGTTCGGGTGTTTTCATAAACGTCTGCCTAACTTAGGCCTGCGTTAGTCGTGTTCATAAAGTCAGATCTGCGATCGGACTAACTTAGTCCAACTGCAGTTCTGCTGTTCATAAACGTCAGTATGTCGTCAACATCGGGCAGATTGCGCAGCCAAAATTTTATTGCTGCAGAACTCAAGAAGAAATTTATTTGACTCTTGATTCGGTTTTTTTTTTTTTGTTAATAAATGTAAATATTGTTAAAAAAAAAAATGAAAAGCAAACATATTAATTAGGGTGGTGCAAAAAATGTTTCTTTTTGCATTTTTCGAAAAATTTAAATTTTAATGACACAGAAAATTTCTAAATCGTGTTTTTTGAGATAATGAGTTTATATTAATTTTTTTCGTATTAGGGTGGCTCTAAAAAATGTTATCTTCTACAGTTGCTTGAAGAATTCCAAAAAAATCAACGTGGATATTGTTTTGAACAAATTTATCGAAGAAAAAAAAAATTTCCATTAGGGTGGCTCAAATTTTTTTTTTTAATTAATTACAAAAAAAATTATTTTTCACTGCAGAGAAAGTTTGTAAAACATGGTTTATGAAATATAATGTAAAATTGGGGTAGCTCAGAAAATTAGGGGGCTCAGAAAAATGGTATATTTAACATTTACGCTTGGAATTCAACCAGATTCAATTTAATTAATTCGGCATGAATTTAATATTTCTACAGCAAAAACACACTTAACACACACAAACGCATAAAAAAACTTTCTTGAACACCCTAATTAAAAATTTTTTTTCCATAGGTAATTTGTTTTAAATGTGAACTACTCGGTGTTTTTATTATTTTTTTTTAGAAAAAAATATTTTTTTTTAGCCACCCTAATGTAACACGGTTTACAAATTTTTCGGGTTATTAAAAACAATATTTTCGGGGACTGAAAAAGAAATATTTTTTTGGCTTAAACAAAACTCATTCTGTGGTAATTTTTTTATATTTTTTTTTTTCTGACGTTTATGAACACTTAGTGACTGCTGAAAATTGTACCAACGCAGGTCTGCAAACATTCTGCAGAATTGGTGTGTTCATTAATGCAGCAAAGCAGAAAGACGATTGGACAGATGCAGATTTCCGACGTTTATGAAAACACCCTTCGTTCTGGCTTTGGAACTGTTTTGCGCATCTCTATTGTGAGCTAAGTTCAACTCGTATAATTTTCAAATTTACCGCCCTTCCGGCCATACTTAATTTTAAAATCTAAAAACAAGAAGAAGAAAAACAAAGGATAATAAATCATTTAAAACGTTATAACCGCACAAACCGCACGTATTTTATTTAATCTCGTTTTTGCCAAAAACTTTAATTTTTCTTTTTTTTTAAGTTTTTTAACTTAAGATCAAGTAAGAGCAAATTAATTCGTAAAAAAGATTAAGAAATTTCAACAGTCGTGTATTTTTTTTAATTCGTTCTCTTTAATAAAACAACGCGTGATTTGCATTTCGGTTTTCAGACCCATTTTATTCCATATATGCCTTAAATAGTAGGTATGTTTCATTCAAAACTCTCAAATTAGTACAGGTACAATAGTACATAAAATCAACAAATAAAAAAAAAAACTCATGAAACTTGGCAAAAAGTTTGCTTTTAGGATAAGAACCAAGGATAAAAAAGCCTATAAAATAAGTTGGGTGGAAGGGTGTTTTTTCGCGGACAAGAGAAAGGAGGTGAAGATTAAAAATATACTGAAAAAAATTGTTTGTCAAATATCATCAAATGACATATGTTTTCAAGGTATTTGATGCTGAATCTAATGACATAAAAATAAAGTCAATACGATTGCTCTAAGAAAAAATATTGCCGATTAAAAACAAGCGAGCTTGTTTTTTGACTTCAACAGGTAAAATATAACCGAAACCCATGTGAAAAGTATGCTACACTGACAAATTTCGGGATGTAGGTTTTATATAAAGCAGGGACAAAAGATTAATAAAGTTTTTAAAAATATTTTTGGTGAAAGGGTGTTTTTTTTTTGTAGGTTGAGTTGTGTGAGATAGGTGTCATAACAGCTGACTTACATTTTGTTATTTTTTAAACTTGGTGAAAAAGTAATGTCTGTTATAAGAACTAAGAATCAACAGAGTCTACAATCTTGAGTGAAAGGGTGTTTTTTTTTTAAGAAATGATGAAATTCGGAATTATGGTACTAATTCCGAATTTCATCATTTTCATCAAACTAGGACAAAATTGTTACACCAATTAAAATTGGAACAAAAGTTTCATTTATAACAGAAACCAAGAATCTAAGTAGTCTATACAAGTATTTTAGGTGAAAGGGTGTCCGATAAAATCAATGGTATAAAAGTTATCCTCACGAAATTTATTAAAAATATTGTCTTTCCCATAGATTACAAATAAAACAAGGTTATAAATTTTTTCATGTGAAAGGGTGTTGTATTTAGGTGTAGAGAAAATATGGGTATATTTGAAAAAGTGTGTTATACTAGAGTAAAACTAGTGGAACCCTATCGAAATTCAGCAATTATGTTACTTTTAAGATTATAAACAAGAATCTAAAGTGTCTATAAAAATGTCATGGTTAAAAGGGTGTTTTCTTTTTTTTTTTGTAAAAACAAAAATAATGGGTCACCCTAATTAAATTTGGTAAAAATGGTGAATTTGGGATAGAAATCAAGTATAAAAATAAGAAAATTTAGTTAAAGGGTGTTTTTTTTTTCGAAGAGACAGTCTGTAATTGGTCCCAGGTTAGGTTAGGTTAACGTGGCTATCAGCAGGAGAGCTGATGCACTTAGACCATGATTGGTCCGTTGTGATACCATAATGAATCTTTGAGATGTTGTTCTTCCTATTCGTTGAATCATAAAGAGCTTCTAATAAAGCGAGCGAGACTACTTTTGTCTATATATGCTAGCTCACTAAAATTGTTATAGTAGAATTCTCCCAAATGGAGTCTACGTCTTTGAGATAACGCAGGACATTAACAGAGAAGGTGTGGAATCGATTCCACCTCCTCCTCATCCATGCAGCTTCTGCAGAAATCATTGGAATAGATTTCGAGGCGTGTTGCGTGCTTGCCTATTATGCAGTGTCCTGTTATGACACCTATTACGGAGCTGATTTGTGATCTGCTTAGATATAAACAATTAGAGCGCTTCAGATCCAGTATTAGCCAGATCTGTTTAGTCGCTCTATATGTGGTGATATTATTCCATCAAGGTTTGTTTTATTTGTAGCAACTTGTTTGAGCATTAGTTTACACGTAGCGATGGGAATACCTATGTTGACCTTATTTGGTAATAAAGGTATCAGTGTTACACTTTTGGCAAGTTCATCAGCTCTGCAATTTCCTGAAATGTCTCTATGACCCAGCACCCAGCAAAGGTGAATGTTAAACTGCTGTGCAATTTTTTCCCAGTTTTTTGTGGTATCTACTAATTCAGAATTTCATCATTTCTTAAAAAAAAGCACCTATTCACTCAAGATAATGTTGTGCATTTTATAGATTTTTAATTCTTATACCAACCAAAACCTTTTCACCAAGTTTTAAAAATTAATAAAATTTAAGTCAGCCTTTTTCATACATACATAACTCAACCCATCAAAGAAAACCCTTTCACCAAAGTTATTTTTAAGAACTTCAACCCATCAAAAAAAACACCCTTTCACCAAAAATATTTTAAGAACTATTTGAATTCTTTGTCCTTTGTTTTTTTACATGGGTTTCAGATTTTACCAGTTGAAGTAAAAAAACAAACACCCTTGTTTTTAATTGGCAATAACTTTTCTTAGAGCAATCATATTGACTTTATTTTTTATTAGATTCAGCATCCAAAAATACCTTGAAAACATGTTTCATATGATGATATTCGACAAACAATTTTTTTTCAGTATATTTTTGACCTTCAACCCCTCCCTCTTGTCCGCGAAAAAACACCTTCGTTCGTATCCCAAAAGCAAACTTTTTGCCAAGTTTCATAAGTGTAACAATTTTTTATTTTTTAAATGCCTATTTTACCTGTACTAAATGTTTATTAAAATATTGTTAATAAACCTTTTTAAAGTATTTAAAAAGAAAATTACAGTCACTTCTGAATGTAGGTTCAGTTTATATTAATTATATTAAAAATAGTACAAATATAAGCAAAAAGCATAATCGAATTAGTCATTGAATGATATTTTTTTAATTCAGTTTACATGTTTATACCAAACACCATAGGCAACTAAAGATTTTTTGAAATTGAATACTTTCTTTTTAAAGATACAATAAATATTGCAGTGAATAAGAAATTGTATAGTTATAAATATTTTCAAGTCAGATTTTATTTTTTTTATAGAAGTGTTTTTCTTCTACTTAGTAGTAAATTTTTTATTTTAACGTAAACCAAATTACATACATATTTATTTTTTTGTTTTTTTTTTTTTATTCGAATAATATCAATATCAAAAAATAATAGATAGATAGGTACTAAGTTTTCAAAAGAACTGGGCATATACAAGTAGGTTAGTTATGTATTTATTGTGCTAGTCTAATATTCTTTGAATTTTTATGAGTCCTATGAAAATATTTGGTTTTTATAATATTTGTATTGAATTTCAGCACATTTTTCTGATGTATCGAAAGTATTTCATTTGTTTGATTCAACTAAATTTCATTCTTTTTCTGCTGCTACTGTGTATTCGTGTCCTGAGTTATCATTTATTCATTAAAATGCGTTTTTATTATTATACTTTTATTGTAAATTAAACATTCATCTGTATGAATTTTATATTTAATAAAAAATACGTTTAATAAGGTAAAACTTCAAAAAATTCTTTTAGAAATAATATTTTAATTTTATTATTTTATTGTGTTTGCTGTTGTATTTCGATTTTTTCGACCGTCATATCCGGGTTCATAGCTGTAGCTTCCTGTGAATTGAAACAAAACAAATTAAATAGAATTGAACATTTCATAACCATGTTTAATTACAGCAACGCACTATGATCCCAAACGACCTATTGCGTCTCAAAAATCTGTATTTATTTTTTTTATCTTACAAAATAATTTGCTTAAATTTTGCAAAAATAAACTTGAATATACAACCAATTACATGGTAATGGCTTCTTATTTTTAATAATAACCTTTCATTTATATCTTTAAAATATTGGCGCAAAATTTCAAACGATTTAGAAAAATGTTAAAGCAAAGGAGAATGGGCAAGTTTGTATGAAACGTGGACGTTACGCGGCCAGGAATGAATTTGTTATTTTTTGATGTAATTAAGGTTTACATATATTGTGCAGAAGTTTTATCCCTGTGACGTATTTCAATAACGGATAAAATGCATTTTTGCATTTAACTCTATATATACAGTAGCGAGCAAAAAAAATGCAAACGAAAAAAGTTTAAAGAGTTTGGAACAAGAACTAAGTTACCAAATTTGGCATATTGAAACTGTTTTATTTTCATTAAACAGATTCAATTTGTGTAATATTTTACTCCAAAGCCATTATTTTGTCAAAAGTCTACCTAAATATGCGTTTTTGGGCGAGCAAAAAAATGCAAATGTTTTTATTGTTTGCATTTTTTTTGCTCGCTACTGTATGTCTCAATGTTATAACTCAATTGTGTATTTTAAGTGCAAAATATTATTTTCTGTCATTTTCCCTGAGTCTGAAGACCTTTATCTTGAATATCCAACCACTAGAACCCAAACTATAAGCATTTTAAAACAACAAATTCAAGCCTATTTTTAGAGTTTTGTTGTTCAATTTTTTGTTACTTTGAATTGTTTGAAAACTTTCGAACCTGAAATGGTTGTCTTAAAAATCTTATATTATGAGTTCTATTGGTCGGATTTTCAAGATTAATGTCTTCATGCTCAGGGAAAATGACAGAGCATCATATTTTATATTCCATATAAAAATATAAATCAGTTTTTCCTTCATACATTGAACAATGCATTAACAATACTAATACTGCATTATCTTGCATTCTTAACGCAATACAGCGTAACGTCCATAGTAAAAGTTTTTCCTGGGCTATAATTCTTTCATTTGATACCAATTTTATTGATGGCCGCTCAACGTCCAAAATGCCCATTCTCCTTTAGTAAGTTATTAAGATAAAAGGAAGAATTTGCTAATTTTAAACGTTTTTAACTACTTCCTATGTCTTAACATTTTATTAAAGTTAAAATCACAAAATGACTGCTTTAACTTTTAGTAACTTGCTAGATTCATATGAAATCTGTCATTTTTCTCGAAAAAAATTAATTTAAATTTTATTTGAGAGAATAAAGGGGTGTTTTTTATGTATGTTTCTTGAAAAACATACATAATATATAATACATAAATTTTAGATTGAAAAATAAAAAAGAAAAATATTCGGCGATAACCGGACTCGGCAGAGCACATTGAATAAACAGTTCATAGCCAAATTGTTTTTCAATTTTCAATTCATTTTTATTTTCATCATCTTAAAACTATCTTTAACCTATTTTATATGGAAATATATGCGATATTTAATAAAGAACGTAAATTTGTGGTCGTTATAATTTATTAAAGAATAAAATATTATTTTTTATTGACCCGAAAAAATTGATAACAATATAAAAACATAGATTAAATTTAGTTTTTCAATATCTATTATTTTATCGAATGTATTTCGAACTAGTGATGTGCGAACCCGTAAATTTTTCAGCTCGAGTTGAAATTCAGTTAACTCGGGTCGTAACTCGATTTAAATGACTCGATAAAAAAAAAACTACTATACCACAAAGCAAACAATGAGGTACGAGACGGACAAACAACAACGAAACCCGTTAGAACTCAATACCTACACGAGAATTAGGCCCATTTCACACATCGCCGAGAACCGGATAAACGGCCCGGATACACGGTTGCTAGGATACACAATCTTATGGGCGCCTTCACACGTAGAAACCGAAACCGTGTACACGGTTCGGCTGCCGAAATGAAACCAAATGCGCTTACTACAACCAGAGACAGAAGAAATATATATTTCTCTTGTCTTTGCTTCAACTTAGCTGCCGTTCTGGTTTCCTTCTCATGTGCTGTAGTCAAGAAAGGGGTTGTTTTGTTTTTTTTTTATATTTTGATGTCAGTTCGTATTGTGAGGTAAGATAGGGTTGTTTTGTGTTTTTATATTGTGAGGTAAGGAAGGGGTTGTTTTTTTTCTATTTAGGTATATCAACATCAAGTCGAAGTGAAACCTACAAGAAAAATTCTTGTTTCTTCTGCAGCTGCAACCGACCGGCTGCCGGGTGTGTGTGAAAGGATACTCATTTTTTGACAAAACCGTGTATCCGGGCCGGATAGACGGTTCTCGGCGATGTGTGAAATGGGCCTTAGACGTGGAAAATTCGTATTAAAAACTCTAATACCTACATACAAAATTATTTATTTACATTTTCGAGTTGCATTAGGGGGGTTCACATTGACCAACTTACCGGACAGACCCTTTTCTGCTCTCAAATAAGAGAGAATGGATTATCTTATCACTGTCTGCCGGTGCCGGAAAGACATGTCGTTTAATTGACTAACCTGTCTCTTTTGAAAACCATCCTGCAAACCATTGGTCAAAACAGCATCAGATCAGACCAAATGGCGGCTGGTCTGTCCGGTAAGTTAGTCAATGTGAACCCCTCTATTAACTCGTGTCACATATGACACGAGCTCATACACGAGTACATGCAACTCGAGTTAGGTGTGTTCGTTTTTTTTCATACCTAAATGTGCAAACGGTATTCAGTGTTCATGTTCAGTCGGGTAAGCTGTAGTCGAGTCAATTGTATTCGAGTTAGGTATGTGGTGAGAAGAGAACTCGGTTTGTTTTGTTCGACGTTTTACAACTCGAGTTGAATTTTTTAACTCGAGTTGACTCTAAATTCATTAAATTGTTTGTGGTTTGAATGAAAAAAGATTCGTAAGCATCTAACTAAGATGGGTTATTTACAGTTTTTAAAATTTTTATGTTGTCAATAACACTGGTCGGCAAATAACAAAAAAAAGTCGGGAGCAAGAACTCTGTAAGGTGACTTTGATTAACTTGAATGTGCTGAATTCAAATCTGTTTACAGATTTATTCCATCACGTCTAGTTTTTGAGCTCTACTCATCACTTTTTTCGCTTTAAGGTCACAAAAACTAATTTTTAATGAAATATTTTTTGACGTTTGATTTAAAACTAGCCGACCCCGCTCTCGAAATTCGAGCGCCAATTTCTTTATATTTTTTTATTTTCAACAACTTTAAACATAATTATACCAAAATAGTTACATTATTTTGTATAGTATTTGTTGTTGCGATTAACTACACTTTTTGAAGACAAAAATACACAGGTATATATAATATAGCTACTTTTTGATATTTTTTAAACCTGATTTAGATATTGTTGAACTACGTTTTAACTGCACTCAACTACGTAAAAAAAGTATCGAAAAAGAAAATGCAAAGTGTAATCGCCTTAATGCATTGTGTTTGCACCTTGCATTTTGCGATTCAATTCAACCTGTTTCATGTTCCATTCATTCAAATTCCATCATTCAATCATTCAACTTCCACCAACTTCACTCAAATTTTTCATTCACATCATTGTATACTTTGTAGGTTCTCGTCTTAGCTTAGCTTGTAGAAGTTTAAATTTCCGGAAGGGAGAGGACGTTATTTATCGCACTTCCAGTTTGGAATGATATTTGTGGTAAGGTTTCCATTAAAATTTTAATGAATGCGTTCAGATACTTATTAATGATTAAAGATAGGTTCACATTTATTAAAGGTGCGTTCACAACAACGTCGCACAACAACGTTTTTTTCATGTTAAAGCCATAATTACAATGACCTAAAAAGTGAAAAAGTGGGAAATTTACAAAATAAAATTTTTTTATTTCTTTCTAGCAATATTTGTTTTTGTAAAAATTTTTGGAAAAAACTACCAAAAATTTTGTTGGAAACCAAAAAATAAGCTTTTTGCATCATTATTTTTTATTTTTTCGTCGTAAAAACTGTCATAAAATGAGTTTGAAATCTATCACTTTTTGACTTTTCGCAAAAAGTTGCCGTTGTAGTTATACTTTTAAAGCCTTAAGGCTTTGACCTAAAAAGCGAAAAAGTGGGAAATTTACAAAAGTTAAAAAAATTTATTTCTTTCAAGCTCCATTTGTTTCTGAAAAAACTACAAAAATTGTTTTTCAAACGAAAAAATAAGCTTTCTGCATCATTATTTTTAATTTTTTGGTCGAAAAAACTATCACAAAATGATTTTGAAAATGTTGACTTATTGAGTTTTTGCATAAAGTGGCTTTTCTACATTGGCTCAAAAAGTGAAAAAGTACAAAAGTGAAAATTTTCAAACGCATTTTTGTACGGTTTTTCGGGCTAGAAAATTAAAACAAAAAATGCGGAAACTATTTTTTTTTTTGTATAAAAACAATTTGTTAAAGGTATAAACACAATGGCCTAAAAAGTGAAAAAGTGGGAAATTTACAAAAGTAAAAAAATTTTATTTCTTTCTAGCGCTATTTTTTTTTGGAAAAACTACAAAAATTGTTTTTTAAACCAAAAATTAAGCTTTCTGCTGGAAGGTATAAGGAAGAAAGAAGACGTTTTTGTTAATTTTCCCTGAACCTCATAAGAAAAACGCTTTGCCATGCGCCGATAAAATATTAGTGACTTTTATTCAAAAATGTAAACGTCTAGAAGTGAAAACTTGGTAAAATGGTAAAGGAACTGTCAAAGTCAGCTATTACATTAAGCCTCAAGAGGCTTGACTCTTTTTTCGAATTTTCTTTTGATACACAGCCACACAAAAAAAAATAAAAGTTCTGACCTGGGGTTGCGACTAAGTTTTTCATATAGTTTTTCAGTTTTTGGGTCGCTGAAAGTGAATCCCTAGTCCGTTTTTCCCCATCACGTCAGGTTTTCGAGATAACCTCAAAAAATGTCACGAAAACAAAAAAAAAATTTCTGATCTGGATGTGCAAATATGTTAAGCATATAGTTTTTGGACCGTTGAATCCAGATTCGAAGTCAATTTTGCCCTATCACGTCAGGTTTCTGAGATATCCTCAAAAAAATGTCAAAACCAAAAAAACTAAATTTCTTATCTGGGAATGTGTCTAGGTTTTTCATATAGTTTTTGGGTTGCTAAAACCGAATTCGAACTCTATTTTTCCGTATCACGTCAGGTTTTTGAGATATCCTCAAAAAATGTCAGATTTTTTGAGTTTAGACATTTTTTGAGGATATTTCAAAAACCTGACGTGATACGCCAAAATAGACTTCGGATTCGGTTTCAGCGACCCAAAAACTATATGAAAAATTTAGTCGCAACCCCAGGTAAAAACTTTTGTTTTTTTGGTTTTGACATTTTTTTGAGGATATCCCAGAAATCTGACGTGATAGGGCAAAATTGACTTCGAATCTGGATTCAGTGATCCAAAAACTATATGATTAACATATTCGCACATCCAGATCAGAGAAACAAATTTTTTGTTTTCGTGACATTTTATGAGGTTATCTCGAAAACCTGATGTGATTGAGCAAAACGGAATTCGGATACGGTTTCAGCGACCCAAAAACTATATGAAAAATTTAGTCGCAATCCCAGGTCAGAACTTTTATATTTTTTTGTGTGGCTGCCCTACTAACAATTTTGCTTCTATAATGCTTTAAAGAAGCAACAATTGCATCTGTAAAGCTTTATAGAACCAAAATTGTTTGTCAGGTGTGTAATCATTCTGTGAAGCGCGTACTATTACACGATGCCTCTAGTCAAGGACTCAAATTTGACATTTATCTTTTGAATTAAAATTTGTTGTTGTTGTATCGCACCAAGAAGCAAAAAGAAATGTGAGGGAATGTTGAAAAAAGAAAAAGTGGAAAAAGAAACGTCAAAAAAGAGTCTCGTACTCACGACCCACGACTCTCCGGTCGGATAATTTTTTCATTCATCTTTTTTCTCTTTTGCACTCATTATGTTTAAAAAGAGTCGCGCCTCTTGAGGCTTCATGTAATTGCTGACAAATTCTTATATTCTTTCAAGGGAGAAAAGGAGAAAAGGTATCAAAAGTGTTTACAAAAGATTGGACCTTAGTAATAGACTTGATTTTAATAGAATTCGATTTTAACAAAAAAATTCATGGTAATAAAACAAACATCTTACTTTCTAAACTTAGATAACTAAAACAATGAAAGTTAACCATAGTTTAAGTGCGATCTTAAAACAACGCACCAATGTGAACCCACCTTAATGTTTTTTGATTTTCGCTGAATGCTTTCATTCATTCATTCAGTCATGAATGACATTTCATTCCAGTCGATTGGAAATTTTCCAATAGAATTCCAGTTGTTTTTGTTTTTGTTTTTTTTTTTATTTTGTATCGAATTTTAATTTGTTTAATTTCGTTATTTCGGTTAATAAAAAGTAAACAAAAATGTGATTCTGCACATCTACGCGTCATTCTCTTTCGTTCGTTAATTTATGCCCCTTCGGTTTTTGGGGGCCCGGTAATTTGTACCACAAAAACCATGCTCGCCGTTTAATTATATGATATGTATTTTTAGATAATATTTTACTTTTTCAAATAACTTCTAGAAATAAATTATTTTGAAAAAAAAATTTACATATTTAAGACGATAAAATCTGGCTTTGGAGATTGCATAAGTAGTTTTGCAAAAAATTTTACGGTGATGAAATTCAACGTCAAAAGTACAAAAAAACGCGTTTTAGACCTTTTAATATTAAAATATTTCGAAAACGTGACGTGCTGGTGAAATTTTGACTTTGGATTCGGAATCAGCACACAAAAATCCTTTAGAAAAGTATGGTTTGGTTCAAGCTCTATTTTCGTTGCCGACCAGTGTAATTGGTGTAATAGAGTGAGACTGTGGGCCTTACCAATAATCCAATTTAAAGCTCAGTTAAATATTTCACTGAGCTTTAAATATTTCTTCATACCAATACCCAATTTAAAAATCTGGTTAAGGGTTAACCCTTTCGAACCCAAGCTATGAAAATCAATATTAAAAAATGTTTTTTCAGTATTATCGTATCAAAAACATCACAACTAAGAAATATGAATAGCAAAAAATTATTTTCCAAAATAATAAATAGCAAATCTAATGTGTTACTCTCATGTTACATGTAAGTAACAGACACTGCCTATGACCACTAAAAAAAGTCGGACAACTGAGAAAATAACTTTTTATAGAACAATAATATATGCTACTTCTTCTAAGCCAAAAAGCAAAACATTTTCTGGATTAACTTTTTTTATATCTTTTTTTTCAAAATTATGACGATATATAAAAAAAAATTTTTGCAAAAAAAAAGGAAAAATGTGAAATTCAGTTCCTTTTTCGATAAAAAAAATTAAAGGTATGATATTTGACTAAATTTTTGTAATAATCCAGTAACTAGGAATCATTATCTTTCAATTTAGCCATCGAAACCTAACAAAATATTTAATGAAATATTTTTTACGAATTTTTAAAAATATGTAACATGAGAGTAACGCTGGGTCCGAAAGGGTTAACCCAACGATAAATTTATAGTTGGGAAACTGAACTATAAACGCACGATTAAATGTAAACGCACGGTTTGCACTGTCATTTGACAGAAAAAAACAACCATTGTCAATTCAACAAGTTATTGAGAAAAGTTAACAATATTGGTGGCAGTTTATTAAATAAGTAAGTGTAAAAATTTTGTTGTTTAAATATGTATCTTTTTTATAAATATAGATACATTATTTTCAGAAAAACCTGAAAAAGAAAACTTAAGGGGTTATATCTAGTTGTAAGTGCTAAAAAACTTTCTATTTTGTGGATTTTTTATGAAGAGACATTTGATTTTTGACAAAATTTGAAAATCTAGTTTCGCGAATTATATATAAAGAATATTTTTTTATACACATATAATATTGTTTATTTATTAACAAACGTTTTCGAGAAATCTTCTCATCTTCAGGTATAAGCAAATTATAAATATTATTTTATTTTTTTTTTTTTATACAAAAATCAATTTATAGAAATTTCTTAAATTTAAAAAAATTAAAGTACATATCGTCGGCACAAAGCCAAAACCGCGAATCTGCATTTTTTGACATTTTCACTTTAATGCGTCATGAACCTTGTTATAGGTTTCTCTATTCACTGCATCGACCCCAGTCCTCCATCTGTTGCCTAAAAGCCTAAAATATCAATTTTCGTTGCATGAGTTTCCATAAGATTGCATGAGTTTCCAAAACATTGAAGCCGTTTTTCTCAAAACTACAATTTTGCAGATTCGTGGTTTTGGCGTTGTGCCCACGATATGTTAGTCTGCATTCCAAAATTCTGTGTGACCAAAATTCTGTATTTGAATAAAAAATTCTGTATGAACATAATTCTGTATTCCATTATTCTGCTTTTCTATTATTCTGTATTTCAAAGTTCTGTAAATCTAAAATTCTGTTTTCAAAATTCTGCAAATCCATTATTCTGCTTTTTTGAATTCTTTACATTCAAAACTTATTAATTTTTATCTTGCATGTTGAACAATTTATATTCAATTAACAAATTAAGTATAACAGTGTAAAAACACTGCTAAAATGAAACTTAAGGATTTATGTTCTACATAAAACACAGCCTACGTAGATGAAAAATTAGAGAATATGTATGAGTTTATGTTCTACTTAAATATTTCAGTTTTGTTTCAAAAAATGGCAATAAAAGATCTTACAAAAAAAGAGAAATAAATCCTTACCTTACAAAAATAAAAAACAAATACAAAATAACAAAAACAATTTGATGAAATATGTACATAATGAAGATTCTTGGCTAAATATTACTCGTATTTTGGTATTCAAGGTATGTCATTGCCATATGCAAATTAATTGGGGAGATACTTTACTTCAAAATATCTTCTGCAAAGAAAATACCAAAGATCTATATTCCAAAATTCTGTAAATGATAAAAGAAAAAGTGCGCACTTTTTTTCATTATCAAAACAATTTTTCAATATAAGTTCAAGTGACCTCAACTCCAAAAATTTATAAAGCGTTTCGCCCAGGTACGACAGTGGGCTCATCAGTTAGATCTGTCGTACCCTTACTAAGACGCCTTATTTTGGTCGATGTTTACCGACACTATATAAAACTCACAGCATGAATATACTGTGAATTATAATATTCTTAGGGAATTTGTTTAAATTCAGACACTTAGAAAATGTATGCCCGTGGTCAGGCTTATATAATAACGAAGAAAAAAATAACAATAATAATAAAAAATTATTAAAATTATTTTTATTTTAAGTGGAGTGATTGAATATAATTCAATATAAGTTCAAGTGACCTCAACTCCAAAAATTTATAAAGCGTTTCGCCCAGGTACGACAGTGGGCTCATCATACATTTTCTAAGTGTCTGAATTTAAACAAATTCCCTTAGAATATTATAATTCACAGTATATTCATGCTGTGAGTTTTTTATATAGTGTCGGTAAACATCGACCAAAATAAGGCGTCTTAGTAAGGGTACGACAGATCTAACTGATGAGCCCACTGTCGTACCTGGGCGAAACGCTTTATAAATTTTTGGAGTTGAGGTCACTTGAACTTATATTGAATTATATTCAATCACTCCACTTAAAATAAAAATATTTTTAATAATTTTTTATTATTTTTATTTTTTTCTTCGTTAAAACAATTTTTCTTTCATCATTTACAGAGTGTTGGAATACAGAATTCTGAAATCCAGAATTTTGTTTTTACAGAATTTTAGAATACAGAATTTTGAATTTACAGAATTTTAAAATACAGAATTTTGAATTTACAGAATTTTAAAATACAGAATTTTGGAATGCAGAGTTTTAAAATCCGAATTTTGGCCCATACAGAATTTCGACCCCAACCCAATTTTAAATTATCATCTGTCCAATGTAAGCAGCATCGCAGTCTTTGCAGGGGGATCGGGTCAAAATTCTGACCTCAAAATTCTGCTTTTCAAATTTCTGCTTTTTCAGCGAAAATTCTGTTTTTCAAAATTCTGCTTTTTTTCTATTCTGTTTTTCCAAATTCTGCTTTTTAAAATTCTGCTTTTCAAAATTCTGCTAATTCTGTTTTTTTTTTTTATAGCATATGCGCTGGCTAGAGAAAAATACACCTCATCAATGTAATTCAACATTAATACTTTCCCAAATTTTTTTATTAAATGTCGCAAATATTTTTTGAAATGCATATACTGACTTTCTTTCAAATAAAATATGTATACTAATTGGAACCGATGTTGTATATTCCTTTTCTTATTCAAATTTTTGAATATTCATCTTTATTTGATAAATAATAAATTTTTAGTTATCTTCGGAAATGTTTAATATTAAAAACCTTTTCTTAATATTTTCAAATTTATTCATTTATAAAACAAAAATTAATTCGCATTTAAAAAATGACAAATTATGTGTGTAAGTAATCAAATAAGCAGATAATTTTTCAAAAAGATGATTTTACAGAATTCTGCAAAAAATTAAAAAAGGGTTTGGAAAATGTTTAAAAGCGCGCGCTTTTTAACATTTTCCAAACCCTTTTTTAATTTTTTGCAGAATTTTGAAAAGCAGAATTATGAAAAGCAGAATTTTGAAAAACAGAATTTTGAAAAACAGAATTTTGAAAAGCAGAATTTTGAAAGCAGAATTTTGTTAAGCAGAATTTTGAAAGCAGAATTTTGACAAAAGAATTTTGACCCCGGCAGAATTTTGACCCCAACTCCTTTGCAGGTGATTTTATAGACACCACTAAGCTCAAGCACGATTTTCATGTTTGATTTCTCGTAGTATTTATGTAATTTGTTTGTGACATTCGGAACGAAAGCGATAGCCACTCGTCTTTGATCGGATTTATTTGAACTAACATTCTGAGCGAAAAGCGTTAAGAGATTTCTTTTTCTTATTTTGTTTGAGTGATTTATTATTAAATTGTCGATTAAATGTTTGTTTTAACCATTTATTGTAGCCAAATTAAGGATATGTTTATACACAGCTTTATAGTTATGCAAGGAAAGTGGAAGGCGACAGAGTCTATAAGCCATAGAAAGGAAAGCTGCGAATTTGTTTTGAAGATTGCAGAAGGAATCCAATGTGATGAAGCGGTCAGTGGATGCCAACTTCCTATATAAGAAAAAGAAATCTTTAAACGCTTTTCGCTCAGAATGTTAGTTCAAATAAATCCGATCAAAGACGTCAAACAAATTACATAAATACTTCAAGAAATCAAACATGAAAATCGTTCACACAAACAACAACAAACTTCGTTTATCACTTGGTACTACAAAAGACTCTATAGCCTAAACCAATGCTTGAGCGGAGTGGTGTTTATACAATCATCTGCAAAGACTGCGATGCTGCTTACATTGGACAGAAGAGAAGGGCTTTGAAGACAAGAGAAAGTGAACACGAAAGAACAATAGACAACAAGGAAATTCAAAAAGCGATACCATCACACATCTTTAATTTTGACAACACACAGTCTCACTCTGTTACACCAATTTTATTGATAACATAAAAATTGTAAAAACTTAGTTAGATGCTGACAAATCTTTTTTCATTCAAACCACAAACAATTTAATGAATTTAGAAGCTGGTGGTCATCTCTTTTTCACTTTTTTTAATGTAAAATTTGTTGTTTATTTACTTTTTGTAAGCGAGCTATTAATATAATTTTTTGTAAGCTAGTTAATTTTGTAAGCGAGTTGTTTTTTTTTTAAATGTCATTTCAGCTTTGTTCTTTTCATTTTTTTTTATTAAACTCGCGCTGAAGTTTAAAGTTCGAAATGCATTCGATAAAATAATAAATATTGAAAAACTAAATTTCATCTGTTTTTATATTGTTATCGATTTTTTGCGGTCAATAAGAAATAATATTCTATTCTTTAATAAAATATCTTAAAGCTAGACAAAAATTCATAAAAACTAGGCTACTTATCAATTACTTGAAACTAACTTACTGGCCCTATACGGGCACACTAAGTTATACTTCATTTTTCTTAATTCTTATGCCCTTTGGCCTTAGAAATTAGAACTATATTAATACTAATATTTCAATGGTTGTTATTTTTCACCAAGAAATAATTAAAAAAAAAAACTTGCAATCATATAATTTTTTATTGTTATTTTAAAACTTGCAAACTAATTAAAACTACTTAACAACTTAACTGTCCCCATACAAACTTATTATTAAACCTTCCTACGTCCATCATTATGTTCATCGTCATCAACTCCACGTCCCATGAAGCTTATTTGACTCATATAATTTATTTTTGCCTTGCCACCAGCGTCCCATGAGTCATATATGATACACACACATATTAAAAAAAAAACAGTTCACTGTCCCAATAAAAACTCCTTGAAAATCATCTCCACGTCCCATACTTTTTTTTTTTTTTAAAGTACAACTATTTACAAAGAATACAATTGGAATTGGTTTCTTGCGTGAGTAATTGGTAGGTATTGTAAAAAAATGAGTTTAGTTTTGTGCTCATATATGATGCATGGATTTATGGTGTTTTATTTTTATCGCACAAGTCCGATGAATCAGATGTGATCACATATGAAATAAATACGTAATAATGTGATATTATGATAGGATCACATCTTTTGATCGACCTTGACTTTAGCAACGCAATTTTTTTCATAGAACATATTGAACTTATCAAGTCGTCTTTTGAATTTATTGCATTTTGTTGTAAAAACAAATAACATAATAAAATTTTCTAACTGGGAACTTAAACGAATTATTTTTGTGTCGGTTAATAATATAGGTAATACAATAGGCGTGTTTTTTTGGCATCGCTATCTGCAGCCAAATTGTATTTCCCAAAAAAACGTATCCGCAGTTGCCCATCCGCAGCTGTCTAGCTGTCAGATAATAAAACAAAAACAACAAAACCGAATTTTATTCAAGATTATTTTTGAGTAGTTTTTACGCATAATTTATTGATTTTTAAACGTTAGAAATGAAACAGACCAAATTAAATTACTAAAAATGGATTTTCCTTATTTTCCATTTGTACATCCATCTGCATTTGTTCAAAGTTTGATTTTTTATTTGGGTTTTGCTTTCGGATAAGTTTTTGACATATTGGGATATGTTCGTAGATTTGGGTACAGTCGTCGTTCATGAATTTGGAGTTTTTATAGGTGGCCCGTTTATATGCAGGGTCGAAAGATCGAAATTGAAATTCGTATATGTGAAATGTGGAAGACTTTTTTTAATTTTGACAATAAGGGTCAAAATTTGTATAAATAACTTTTACTTAACTTTAAGGTATAACTACAACGGCCACTTTTTGCAAAAAGTCAAAAAGTGAAAATTTTCAAACTCATTTTGTGATAGTTTTTCTGTCCACAAAATTAAAAATAATGATGCAGAAAGCTTATTTTTTGTTTTAAAAAACAATTTTTGTAGTTTTTTCCTAAAACAAATAGCGCTAGAAATAAATAAAAAATTTTTACTTTTGTAAATTTCCCACTTTTTCACTTTTTAGGTCATTGTAGTTATGGCTAAAGTCTCAAATAGATCATGAAATCTGAGACTTTTCCCCTTTTTCCTCACTTTACATCCACTTCTAGCTGTTAGACCAGGGTCGATAATTTTTGAAACCAAAAAAAATCATAGTAGAATGAAACCCATTGGAAAAGGAGGTGAATATGATGAAAATTAAAGGAAAAATAAATTACGGGCGAGCCGAGTTCGGGAAGTGGGTGGGTTGAGTTTTTAATGGTAAAAAATGGTATATCTCGATTTCCGGCAAAACTACAAATCCTATAGAAAAAAGTTGTATGGCAAAGTTGTAGGTAATAAAAAGATCTACAACTTTTGTATAAACAATTTTTCACATAACCTCAAAATTTATGTGAAAAATTCAAAAAACCGAGTTTTTGGTTTTTTATTTTTATCTTTTTCAAAAACAAACATTTTTCTACGAAATTTGGTGAAAACTTACCTTATTATGTCCCAAATACACTGTGATTTATTTGATTTAAAATATTAATTTTTTCACCTTATTTTGACTTAATACCAAAAAAAACACCCTAATTTTCAATCGAAAATTCACGTGTCAAAATATAAGCTTTTTTCAAAAAGTCGGTGGGCATTCGTTCGTTAAAATGTCTATTTTCTGATGGTGTAAAAAAAATTTTACATTAGTATACTATAGAACATGTTCGAGTAAAATTCAAAAAATGAAAAAAGCTTGAATTCAAAAAAAAATTTTTATCATTGTTTACAATTTTGGCCTATTTATTCAAATTTACACTTTAATTACTCAAAAAACGTAAGATTAATCAATGTTACATGAAATCTTACGTTTTTTGAGTAATTAAAGTGTAAATTTGAATAAATAGGCCAAAATTGTAAACAATGATAAAATTTTTTTTTTGAATTCAAGCTTTTTTCATTTTTTGAATTTTACTCGAACATGTTCTATAGTATACTAATGTAAAATTTTTTTTACACCATCAGAAAATAGACATTTTAACGAACGAATGCCCACCGACTTTTTGAAAAAAGCTTATATTTTGACACGTGAATTTTCGATTGAAAATTAGGGTGTTTTTTTTGGTATTAAGTCAAAATAAGGTGAAAAAATTAATATTTTAAATCAAATAAATCACAGTGTATTTGGGACATAATAAGGTAAGTTTTCACCAAATTTCGTAGAAAAATGTTTGTTTTTGAAAAAGATAAAAATAAAAAACCAAAAACTCGGTTTTTTGAATTTTTCACATAAATTTTGAGGTTATGTGAAAAATTGTTTATACAAAAGTTGTAGATCTTTTTATTACCTACAACTTTGCCATACAACTTTTTTCTATAGGATTTGTAGTTTTGCCGGAAATCATGATATACCATTTTTTACCATTAAAAACTCAACCCACCTACTTCCCGAACTCGGCTCGCCCGTAATTTATTTTTCCTTTCATTCTTATCATATTCTCCTCCTTTTCCAATGGGTTTCATCCTACTATGATTTTTTTGTACTTTTTAATGTTTTTGAAGGCATCGGCACTGGTCTATGTCAGATTCATAAATTTGAAAAAAGTGGACATATCCAAACTCATTTTTTGAAAGTTTCTGCATACCAAAATTAAAAGCAATGATGCAGACAACTTATTTCTTGATGTCAAAAACAATTTTTTTAGTTTTTTTTTAATATGGCGCTAGAAAGAAAAAAAAATACTTTTGCAAATAAAAACGACATTACAGAAAAATATTAAACACCGTATAATAATTATGTGCGACTTGTTCCTTGATTTTATTTCACTAAAAAGCATTTAAAGTTTAGAGTAGGTTAAGTTTTCATCAATGGTAAATATGTATATAAATGAAATGTAGAAATAATTTTATGTGTGCGTTCCAATACTAATTCAAAATAAACTTAAATAAAAGAACGCACTTTAAGTACGTTGCAGATTGCACTCTGCGAACATAGCTTCGAGACTCTTGATTTATCCGATTATCCGAAATTTTCTCCGATCGAGTATCGATACTCGAAAAAATGTCAATTTCTTATCCGCAGCTAGATTTAAGTTTAAGTTTTATCCGCAGCTGGGTGTTGTATTTGTAATACATGGAAGCTCCCACTGCAGATAGGGATAGCGGTGCCAAAAAAACACGCCTAATAATATGGACAGCGAAGATTTCAGTTCGGGAAGCGATAGCGAATATCAACCGTCATCAATCGAATCAGACTCTTTTTATGAAAGTGAAGACGATTTTCTTCCTAGAATGGAAGAAGATATAGAAAATGAAATTCATCAAGAAAATAATCAAGGATCAAGTTCAGGCCATTCCAATCTATTTGGTAATTCTAGCCAATGGATTATATTGGGTTATATTTATAATATATGTACGTATGCATGTATATGTTTTATTAGGTAATGTCAACTTCAATGCTACTGAGTGCCGACAATCGTCCCAACGGCGTCAAATTTTAGCCGAAGAACAGCAAGATTTAGTTTGGAGTGATGTCATTCTTCCCATTGGCCGGGAGCAGTTTACTGGAAATTGTGGTGTGCACCGAATTGACGCTATTACTAATGAAGGTGGAAAGGTAAATCTGATTAAAATTTTCGAAAGACGTTTTTCGGCATCATAATGCTAATGGGTGTCGTTCATTTACCCACGATTGAGCATTACTGGAAACTCGATCCAGTTTACAATTATCCTTTAATGCACCAGATAAACATGTCGTATAATAGGTTTTGCCTCATATTGCGTTGCTGGCATTTTACCCACCCCACTTATCAAGATAGATCACAAAAAACCACTTACAAGATTGATTCTTTAATCAAAAAACTAGTGACCAACTTTCGGTTGGTATATAGGTACTCCTTCTGAAGTACTGGTTATAGATGAATCCGTCGTAACATTTCAAGGTCGACTGAAAATGAAGACATACAACTCTTCAAAATCCAACAAATACGGTATAAAAGTTTATAAAATGTGTTCCGTGGATAGCTATACGTGGTCCTATGAGCTATATTCGGGAGCTAGTTCGGCAATAGAAGGTCTGACAAACCAGGATCTGTTGTTGCGAAATTGTGCGAACCACTTTTATATCAAGGGAGAATAATATTTGCTGATAACTTTTATACCAGCTTACCATTGGCAATTTACTTAAAAGATAGGAATACTGATTTATGTGGAACACTTCGGAAAAATCGAATGGGTCTACCAGTGCGGGTGACAACGGCCAAGTTGAAAAAAAATGACAGTATCGCTCGCCCAAAGGATGGATGTGTGACTGTTCTTAAATGGCGTGATACTCGAGATGTAATTATGATATCAACTTGCCATGGTAATGAGACTTCAGTTGTTTTTAGAAACTGATCTTTATGAATCATATATGACTCATGGACTCCACAAACACAATGCAAAAAATATTCTATGAGTCAAATAGGACTCATGGACGTGGAGTGATGAATCCTTTAAATAAACAAAATAATATTGAACGTAGAGAGGTTTTTTAATCAGATTGTATGGGGACAGTGAAGTTGTTTTTAGTAAAATATGTATATGAATCATATATGATACATGGGACTCTGTAGGCTTGGGGCAAAACATATATTTTGAGTCATACGTGACTCACTGGACAGTTAAGTTGTTAATACTACTTAAAAAACTAGAACAGCCACAGCAAGCAATTTTAATTTTTTTTTTATATTTGTTTGTATTTTTTTTTTTTTAATTTTTATTTTGTATTTTTTTGTAGGTACACTGCCGGTCATCTGAATACGTCCACATTTTAGTTCATCTTATTTTTAGCCTGGCTTGGTATTTATTGCAATGGTACAACTTTTTTACATACGTAACGAGAGAACATCTTTATGCGCTTAGCTTAGGACATAAGTTATAGAATATCCAAACAAAGATACAAACAAAAAAATTAGCCTATTAGCACTAATTCCAAGATTGTACCAGAATGTTTTTTAGTGCATATCCCAAAATTTCCCCTTTTCTCAAAAAATACGATTTTATCATAGATATGAATGTTTTTTTCATTGCATTGTTTTGATAATGGATATAAAAACCTTCATGCTAAATTTGGTTCCTCTACCATAACTTTTAAGGGTTTTTCGGTAGTAAGTTTGCAACTGTTATAATAATATGGGTCGACAGATGAAAAACAGGTATAACTTTTTTTAGCGACGTCAGATTGTCTTGATTTTAGATTTTGGCATCAGCATTAAAAAATACCTCGAAGTCATGTATCATATGTGTATATAGTACCATTGTCTATTATTGCTAATTTTGAAAATTTCCATTTCGCGCTTTGACCTAGAAAATCGCGACTCGCGGACATGCGATTTTTCTAGACTTTTGAGGTATGTTATAGAATGCCAAAACAAAGATATTGAGCAAAAAAAATTTCTATTAGCATTCATTCCTAGGTTTACCTCTTATTTCACCTTATTTGACTGTATAATTATTACTTATGCCTTTACGTATGAAGATTGCAACACCGCCTCCTTGACAAATTACACGGTGTTACAAAAATGAGGTTTTAAAATATACGCGGGCGGAGACCTATCAGGTTTTGTAGAACTAGTCGCACTGAATACGAAACGGTATTTGAAAATCCCCTAACACCCCCAAAATCTGAAGTTACGGGCAAAAAACGGTTTTTCTGACCTTCACCCATTGAAAAAATTCTAGCTTCGACAATTTTTTACTCATTTTCGATTTTTTTACAGTTTCTGATAGAAGATAAATATACCTTTTTAACAATGTATAAAACATTTAACTCGGTTAAACCACTTAGAATTTATAATCTGTCAAAGTTCAAAAATTCAATTTTTTTTGTCATTTGCCCAACTTCGGCATCAATTTAAAGTATATGTTTTCAAAACAACATGCTATTTAAAAAATATATTCAAAAACTATATCTATTTCCCAATTAATCGAGGTATTTCTTATGAAAATCACTTCAAAAATGGCTTAGAAAAAAAAAAATTTTCGATTTCAACCCAGATACAGAAATTCGAACTTTTAGGTATAGAACAAAAATGTTGTTTCGGCACGTAGTAGGATAACTTGGGCGCCAGGATTTGATAACAAGTTTTTGTAGAGGAGCTCAATACAAACATTTTTTTCTTTGGGAGGGGGGGTCTATCTCTCCCCGTTTAGGTGGGAGGGGCATTTTTCTAAAAAAAAATTATCAAAATAAAAAAAATTATTAAAAAACAACGGCAACACTTGCAGAAATAAATGATACAATTTCCGAAAGGCAAAATTGTACATTTGATTCTAATTTTTAAATCAATATAATATAACCAATAGTTTTTGAAATAATCGATTTCAAAGTTAAAAATAGGCGAAAAAAAAATTTGTAAACTCATTTTATACTATTTTTGTCCAGACTGTGAATTTTAGTAAAAAAAATTACTCACACAGAAAACTGCCTCAATTGATTCCTTATCAAACTGTGAAAACTATATGTTTCTATGTCTTCTAGTTTTTGAGAAAATTGAAAAATAAAAACAAATAAAAACAAAAAATATTTTGAAAAAAGAAAAATCTGATAAAATAATTTTTCAATTTTCTCAAAAACTAGAAGACATAGAAACATATAGTTTTCACAGTTCGATAAGGAATCAATTGAGGCAGTTTTCTGTGTGAGTAATTTTTTTTACTAAAATTCACAGTCTGGACAAAAATAGTATAAAATGAGTTTACAAATTTTTTTTTTCGCCTATTTTTAACTTTGAAATCGATTATTTCAAAAACTATTGGTTATATTATATTGATTTAAAAATTAGAATCAAATGTACAATTTTGCCTTTCGGAAATTGTATCATTTATTTCTGCAAGTGTTGCCGTTGTTTTTTAATAATTTTTTTTATTTTGATAATTTTTTTTTAGAAAAATGCCCCTCCCACCTAAACGGGGAGAGATAGACCCCCCCTCCCAAAGAAAAAAATGTTTGTATTGAGCTCCTCTACAAAAACTTGTTATCAAATCCTGGCGCCCAAGTTATCCTACTACGTGCCGAAACAACATTTTTGTTCTATACCTAAAAGTTCGAATTTCTGTATCTGGGTTGAAATGTTTGCATAATGAAATGCCTCTTCACAAAAAATCCGCAAAAAAGAACGTTTTTTCGCACTTACAACTAGATATAACCACTTAAGCTATCGCTGATTTGATAACTTTACTGGCTAACTTGCTTCTAGCTTATAGAATAATAAACACTCTTCCACAGTAAAAGATCGACTGACAGTTCATCGCCTTAACCGCTCGGCCACCACATCATGCTTGCGCACGTTGGCGATTGCCCAAAAGCAATTAACGAAAAATATGACCCTAAAACACACAAGAAAACCACAGACACGCCATGGAATTGTCAACATTTTAACATGCATTTTAACATTTCAACCGGAAAAAATTTTTACCCGTGCGTGAGGTAGGCCTGTGTCTTAAATGAGTGAATTTTTTGTTTTGTTATTTTGGTGTTAAACGAAAAAATTGTTTTTTTTTCGTTTTTGTGAAATTTTACCGACAAAATGGTAACGCTAGTACCTTTTCGAAATATTTTTACTTGCGATATAGGTACTATAGGGCAAGTTTAGGATTCGTAAAAAAAATCGAACTCGAACAATCGAACAATTTTACATGACATTACGATGATGGAGAATGCCAAAAAAGTGGGTCCGGCAATTCTGTCTGTCTGTCTGTCTGTCTGTCTGTCTGTCTGTCTGTCTGTCTGTCTGTCTGTGTGTCTGTCTCTATCTGGAGCTGCAGCCTAAACGAGTGAAGTGATTTTCTTCAAACTTGGTAGTTAGCAGTTTTTGGTGATTCCCTAGAGGGGAAATTGAAATTTTTTTTTTATGACCAAAACTAACGGTACCTGCCATATAACGGAAATAGAAAAGTTAATTTTTTTTCAAAAACGGCTCTAACGATTTTGATTAAAATTTTTGTGTGTAGTACTACACATAAGAGCCAACTTTTTAAATAAAAAAAATATTTTTTGTACCGTTATTAACGGTACCTGTCATAGAACGGTTTTTTCGTTTCTGAATATCTCGTACAACATTAACCCGATTTTAATGAAATTTTTTATACAAAAGTGTGTAAGTGAAGATAATATTAAAATTTTAGAAAATTTTCAAAAAACGCATTTTTGGTTTTTTTAAAAATATTTCAAAATTTTTTTTTGAAAAATCAATTTTTTGAAAACGGTCCAATGAAAAATTTTGAAATTTAGTTTTTATGTGTAAATTAATTATTTCTTCAAAATGGCATACCAACTTTTTTTTTGAAAAATGTTAAAAAATTTTTATATATATCTACAATTTTCGAAAATTTTTTTCTAAAAATACCTTTTTATACAAGAAATAAAATGGCATATTTGTTTTTTTTTTTAAGATAATTTAAAACGGAGTTTAATTAATTATAAAAACAGATTTAATTTTTTTATACTACTTATGAAATTTCTTCAAAATATCAAATTTTAAATTTCTTGAATAAAAAGCTTTAACATTATAGTTACTTTAAGCATAAGAGCAAGTACGTGCGACCCCAGTCGTGCAATTTATTTTCGGATAATACGGCATCGCTGTGTGAGTTTTTTTATGTGATAGACATATCCAGAAGGCGTGAAGCAGAGTGAGATGCAAATGCCCTATCTTTCCTGTACTGCCAATTTTTATCGGACAGAGTATAGTATATGTAGTATATGCTTAACTCTTAACAATAGCTTGTTTAAAATTTTGCGCCATTAAAATTAAGCTTTATATGAGTATAAAATATAAAAAAGGAACAAATTTCAATGTAAATTATTTGTTGCTTACGTTTAATTTTTAAATATTCTTTAAGCCCGGCCGATTTTTATGTCCTGAATAAGACTTGGGCCTTACAAATAATCGAATTTAAAGCTCACTTTAATATTTAACTGATTTATACATATTTCAACATGATAAAAACTAATTCAAAAGAGAAGTTAAAGGCTAACGCTCGGTTAAATTTTGTAGTTCGGAAACTCAACGCTCGGTTTAATTTTGTAGTTCAGAAACTCAAATATAAGCCTTTAAACTCACTATTAAATCATATAGAATTCAGTTCAATATTAAAGTAAGTAAAGTTATTGGTAGGGCCCTCGGACGATTCTTATGTTTCTTTATAGTTTCTCCATGAAATTAATACATACAATTTCAAAAATCCAGACAAAACCAGTCAGAAATTTTATTCTCGACCTGACTTGGAATCTGAAGTGGTAAATGAGACATGAAATTTAATATTTTACCATTTATTTCCTTCTTCAACCCCTTTTACCAGCTGTCGCATTCAGAAATTTGACATCGAATTGACAAATGGAAAACGACTAAGGCATTGGGCACGTTCAGGAAATGTTAGGGACTAGATATTTAGGTAACGTCATTTTCTGAACGGAAATTTGAGTAAATTGACTAAATAAGTTTGGATACGCCATTATTGTCAAATTTCGAAATTAACTTGAGAATTTTAGAGCAGACACCAAATTTCACTTCGCTTTAATAAATAAATAATATTAATTATAACCGATAATGCACTTTTTACTCGTTTTTCACACAAATAAATTTAATTTTGCTGAAATTAAAAACAATCAGCTGTCATGTTGACAAAAAAAAATTTCCTAATTTTTTAGGGAAAAATTTCTTGCCTAACTTTCCAGTCAGCTTTCCAATAAAATTACCTAAATTGGAAGGATTTTTTTGACAGTTGACCAATCAGAGACCGAGAAATTACCTAAATATTTAATCCCTAACGTTTCTGAACCTGCCCATTGTCTGTACGCGCCGCCGGTTAAGGTCATTTTGTTCGAAGCTTTTACTCGAATATAAAGACAAGTAAAAGTAGAGCAGTACAAACCTGAATTGCCTCAGCTAAAGCTTTATCATGGTCAATCGGATCGCCATCTGACTGAATTGTTATCTTTTGTTCAACTCTTGTTTCAACAATTCCATCTCGTTCGGTTTTATACTAAAACAAAACAGAATTGTTAATGTAAGATGTGATAAATTAAAAAGAAGTTTTATTTCTCACTGTAATAGTCTCAACAGTTCTCGTTTTGCTGCTTACTGTTTGTGAGGATACAATTTCTCCATGACCTGAATAACCGGGAGTTTCTTCTCCTAAAACAACTCGAGTTTGTTCAAAATTTGGTCCGGGGCTTGTTGGGGATTGCTAAAATTAAATGAAAGATTCCGTAAATTAAAAATGAATAAGATGATATTTAAATGATGAATGCGTAACAATAGTATGAACAAAAGGTGGTCAAGACTTTACTACTAAGTAAGAAAGTACGCAAAACAAAACTTCGAACATGACCACCCTTTCATTTGACTTGGGTTTTGAGCTACCAACAGTAACGAAGAAAAATGAGGGTTTGTGTGTATGAACATATTCCCCATTTCTGATTGGCAAAAAGGAATACAATAATACATAGATGAACTGGTTGTTGGATGGAGTTGAGCACTAACCATAAACAAAAAAATATATTTTTTGTTTATGATTGCCAATTGCCAGGTCAAAATACAAGTAAAAAAAAAAAACATTCGCCATGTTCGAAATTTTGTTTTGTATACTTTCTTAGTAAGTAGCAAGGCAAGTGAAATTTTTTTTTTTTCATACATTTGCATGATTCCCTTAAATGATTATAACATTAAATATGCTACCACAATGAATAATATTAAAGTTGAATTATGAAGCTACAATACTAACTTTTGATTTGCAATCTGCATACAAACCTGATAAACTGTTGTCGATTTTACCACATTACCATCATAAGGCGCATCAATTGGAGTACCTGAATCACCAGAACTTGTTGATGAAATACTGTCTCTTCTTTGAAACTAAAAATTTGGTAAATGTTTTTTTCTGGATTCATTACGAAATACACAATGCCAAATAACTGTTTATCATTCACAAATGCATGCACAGTTTATTTTTTTTAAACAACACAAAAAAGCTATTTTTGATTTAAAAAAAACATGGCTCGCTTTCTTCTACTCTTTGTAGAGAGTTTTTATTAGATCTGATCTTACCTGATCGCCACTTGTAACTGTTGCAGTGGTCTTTACTTCCTGTGTTACAACTCTTTGTTCTTGTTTATTTGGATCGTGAGTGCGGGTAGTTGAAACAGTTTTTTCTTCGAGTTGTTCGGTTTTCGCTTTCTTACCCAGGTCTTCGTGAGTGGTGGCAGTTCGTGTGGTAACCGCTGTGGCTGTTACATAAGCACCGCTCAAATCATCTCTTGGTGTATCGGCCTAGGTTTTATGTGTTTTTGTGTTAATAAAAAAAATTTATGATTTTATGCAAGCATTTTCGTTTGTAAAAACATTTCATAGCATGTAAGTAAAGAAAAGAAGTATGTAGCTATTGTTATGAGTATTTTTGAAACAGCTCAGGTTTTGTTTTATTTACATATCTAACACAATTGTAAACAAATTTTTGTTAAGATTCTTAACTTTGATAAATGAGCAATCTTATTCTTTAATGAAAAAAAAACAAGCTAAAATTATAAAACACAAAAAGATTGCATCCCATAGCTGTAATGGGAACTAAAAATTGAAAAAGTGGTATACGTGATACGGAGTATTTCAAAATGCTCCTAGTTGTAAACTGTTCGAGGATCGAGGAAATTCCTTTGAACAAAATTGGAATATCTTAAAAAAAATACTTTTGCCAGGTTCAAATCAAGCCACTTGAACTCATGTTTTTTAGAGACAATCCCCGCGTTCAACGCAGGCCACCTGAACTTAAGATCTGAATTTTCAGAAGCTCTGATTGGTCAGATGTCATAAAAAGTAAGGTGGCATTTAGTTACGTTTTTTGACATTTAGTTACGATTTTCAGGTGGAAATTTTTATCTGAAAATTTAGATGGGTGTGTTTGTGTTGGTGAAGTTGGTAAACGTACTAAATGTGCTACACACTAAAATTGAACTTTGTGATTTTAATGGTGTTTTCGTTTGGTAAAAAATCAATTTATTTTTTATCTAAATCTGTCAAAAAACAATTTTTGATCTGTTCAACTTCATTTAAGTAGTCGCAACAATAATTTTTTGACAGATTTAGATCAAAAAACAAATCAATTTTTTTACCAAACGAAAACACCATAGTACAATTTATAAATGGATTTGTTCATATTTCTTTTGTGTTTGGACATTTGTTGCGGTGTTATTGTTATTTGTTGATATGATATTACAATGCATAATGTAATTAATTTAATTTTGTGTTCTTCCTCCGCATGTTTATGTGCAGACAAGGAATAATGAAAATAAATGAGGAAACAAAAAAACTTAATGAAGTTGGGGACAAAAGCAAAATTAAACATACATAAGTGGATAGTACAAAGGGATTCAACAAAATAATTTTTACAATATAGCCTGGTACGCTGCTCGCGCTAAATTTTAGGTCCCATACACATTATCGAAAAATTTTATCTGAGCTAAAATGGATCCCATACAAATTATCGATAACTTGTATGGCAATTTTATCTCGGCTAAAATTTAGCGCGAACAGTGTACCAGGCTTATCCTAGAAATATAAATGTTCTTTTTTTAAAGTCAATCCGAGTACAGCAAAGAAGTAGATTCTTTGTAATGTCATCTGAAATTCAGATGATTTTTTGCGTTCAACGTCAAAAAAAATCTGAACTTAAGTTCAGATGATGCGTTGAACCCGGCCACTGTTTTGTCAGATGTCATTTTTTGACATTCTATTGCTTTTAGGCCGTGTGTGAATTGCGTTAAATAGTTAAATCCGTGTTTAAGTTTTGACACTATTTAGGTGAACAAAAAAATTAAAAAAAAAATTATTGTTTAAAATTTTTTCTGCCTTTTTTTGCCATGAAACTCCTTTTTAATAAAAAAAAAAAAACAAAACAAAACCATCTGCAAAAAAAAATTAACTCAAATTTAACCAGGTCCCAGAGCCCAAGGCCGTGTGATAATTGCGTTAAATAGTTAAATCCATGTTAAATTTTTGACACAATTGAGGTGAATAAAAAATTTTCAGCTGTTAAAAATTTATTGGGCTCTGGGACCTGGTTAAATTTGAGTTAAATTTTTTTTGCAGATGGTTTCGTTTTGTTTTTTTTTTATTAAAAAGGAGTTTCATGGCAGAAAAGAGGCAGAAAATAGGCAGAGAAAAATATTAAACAATTTGAAATTTTTTTATTCACCCCAATAATGTCAAAAATTTTACACGGTGTTAACTATTTAAAGCAATTCACACACGGCCTTACTTACGATTTTAGGCCGTGTGTGAATTGCGTTAAATAGTAAACACCGTGTAAAATTTTTGACACTATTGAGGTGAACAAAAAAATTTCAGCTGTATGGCTTATTGTTTAATATTTTTCTCTGCCTCTTTTCTGCCATGAAACTTCTTTTTAATAAAAAAAAAAACAAAAATAATCATCTGCAAAGAAAATTTAACTCAAATTTAACCAGGTCCCCGAGCCCAATACATTTTTAACAGCTGAAAATGTTTTATTCACCTCAATAGTGTCAAACATTTTACACGGTGTTAACTATTCAACGCAATTCACACACGGCCTTAAGGTAGAAATTTTTGTCAGGAAATTAAGATGAGCGTGTTTGTTAAGTGAATATGGTAACGGCAACAAACGTGGTACACACTTGTTTATTACACTCTATCTATATTATTTTTGTGGATATTTGTTCTGGTGTGACTGAGATTTTTTTTAAAATGATATAATACATGTAATTAATAAAATAAATAAAGTTAAATGTTTGACTTAAGCCGGTTAAGAAATTTCTATAAAAAACAAACGTACAAAATGTTGGTATGCTAAAATTCGCAGCAGCAGACAACTAGAAGAAGTTCAATTTTACGTTAACTCGTAGACAGTATACTATCTCCAATATGAAGAACCCCACACAACACCCGCACAACAGTTATGAAAAAGCATGGACAAAATCATTTTTCAATGCAAAAGTCATTTTTCTGTGCATTGAATCCAAAAATGGGCTGAAAAGTATAGCGTTTTCGTTTGGTCATCCGGAACTGTCCGGAATCACCCCGAACGATTGTAAAACTATTTGTTTGGCACTAAATGACAGTTCTTATTCTGAAAAGTAGAGAAAAATTGATTCTGATTTTTTAATCAAAATACAAAAATATCGCACACATGTTCACACTAGGGATATTGCGGGTGTGGTTTCTATCACATCCGCGGATGCGGATTTTTGAAAGTTAACATCTGCAGATGCGGATGTTTAAGATCTTGTATACAAAATGAATACAAATGAATTAAAATACTGATACAGTTATTAATAACATTTTCATTATTTGTATTTAGGGTAATTCCATTATCGCGGATGCAACATTTGTACGCATTCGAAGCTTATTTAAAACAAATACAAAGATATTTTAATTAAACTATAACTTGAAAGGGTACATTAAAAGCTTTTTATTTTTGATTTAGCTATAAAATTTTAATTAAATAAGTAAATCGTCGATAGGAAGGGTTCAAAGAGCTATCGCGGGTGCAACAAAATCGGCCCTTCCTTTTTAGACCTAAGTACAAAAACATAAAAGTCTGTTAATTTTCAAACACTTTTGATTTTTTACTTACATATGTATATCGAATGACGTTAAATCAATAATCTTAAAACATAAAAAATAAATAAGAAAAATAATACAATGAAAAAAATACAAAGAGGAATTTAAATTCGAAGCTATCGCGGGTGCAACACGTTTACAAAGCAACCGAAAGTAAGTAACGGTAAGGAATACACCAACAAAATATTATTTTCTTGTATACAAATAAATACCTTACATGTGTCACCACATGTCTAACAAGTTAATTTAACCACAAGCTGTCGGTTATGGAAATTTTGAGCCTGTAAATTTAAAGCCTTCCCAAGCGCAAAGAAACAAATTTTTCTGTTAAATTTGGACTCATTTTTGCTTGTATTTATTAAATACAATAATAAATAATGATTTATTTATTGTAGGTACTCGTTATTATTACAAAACAGTTACAAATATTTAAATTAAGAAATTTTGCCGAAGATCGTCTCTAGCGGAATGGCCCTTTAATAAGAAAAATTGAAAATAGTTGCATTAGACTTAATAATAAGTAATACCGCCACCTTCTCTGCATCAAGTCGGTTACACAGAGGTTGATAAATTAAGCCCGCGCAACTATATAATTGTTCACTAGGAACACTGCCTGGGGATAGTACGATAACTAAGGCGGTGAAAATTAGTAACGCATTTTTGTAGAGGAGTCAAATACAAAAATTTTTTAATATGGCAATGGTCTATCTCCCCCCTATAGGAGGAAGGGCAATTTTCTAAAAAAAAAACTCAAAATAAAAAAAATATTTAAATATAAAATATGACCTACAGTTATGAATGATACCTTTTTCAAAAGCCAGTATTTCACACTTTATTTAAATTTTTAAATCAAGTTATATCAATCAATAGTTTTTGAAATAATCGATTTCAATGTCAAATTTTGGGAAAAAAAGTTAAAAAAATTTCATTTGATACAATTTTTGTAAGGACTGTGGATTTCAATACAAAATCTTATTATAAAATAAACTGCCTTAAATGCTTTTTAATCAAACGCTGAAAACCATTATGTTCCTATACCGTCTAGTTTTTGAGAAAATGTAAAAATAAGAAATTTTATTGCACGTGTTTCAATGATGTTATTGTCAATGGATGGTTTAGTTCCTTTTCTTGAGAAGGGGATTTTTATTTAAAACGCTTTTGACATTAGCACCTGCCTGGCGATTTTACATACCCTAAGCGGAGCTAAGAAGTTGTGTGAGCGGGACAGAGGACCCAAAACGTAAAGTTTAAATCCTGAGAATCCTCGAAGCGGGCCAGGCAAGGTACTGTTTACCTTAAAAACTGTTGACATTGGCGCCTTCCAGACGAATTTACATACCCTAAGCGGAGCAACGAAGTTGCGTGAACGGGACAGAGTACCCAAAAAGTAAAGTTTAAATACTGAGAACCCGAAAAGCGGGCAAGGTAAGGTAATGTTTACCTAAGAAACTGTTGACATTAGCGTCTGCCAGGCGACTATACATTAGGGTGTCCGTTATTATTAGCTGTTTTCGTAGTTTTTGCTTTCACCTATCACACAATTTTAAATGCAGTTTTATTGGTTTTTAATTCTTTTCAAATATTACATTCAAAAATTTGTGAATAAATCAAAAATGTCAATTTTTTGAAATTTTTTTGCTAAATTCCCCTTATTTAGGCCCTAAGCTTTCGATCTAGGGGGTGTCTCCCCCGAAAACATCACTTTGGGAAATAACGGACACCCTACTATACATACCCTAAGCGGAGCAACGAAGTTGCGTGAGTAGGACAGAGGACCCAAAAAGTAATGCTTAAATCCTGAGAACCCGTGAAGCGGGCCAGGCAAAGTACTTTTTAGATAATAAAAGCTATTGACTTTGGCGCCTGCCTGGCGAGGTATCTATACATTAGATACCTTCCTGGAGGTACACTTCAACTTACTCTATGTATAAAATATCAAAGACCTCTTTAATGGTGGCAATGTGATGCCAAATATATCGAAAACAGTCGAAAATTAAAAATCTGAAAAAGTAGTTTTCGTGTTTTTTCAATTTTCTTAAGAACTATAAGGCATAGAAACATATGGTTTTCAGTTTTTGATCAGGAATCAATTAAGGCAGTTTACTTTATCAACCAATTTCGTATTGAAGTTCACAGTCTTAAGGAAAATAGTATTAAGTGCGTTTTTTAAAGCTATTTCCAAAATTTTTGATTATTTCAAAAACTATTGATTGAAATATCTTGATTTGAAAATTTAAATTAAGTGTAAGATTCTGGCTTTTCAAAAAGGTATATTTTATAGCTGTAAGTGTTGCCATTGTTTTTAAATATTTTTTTTAACATTTTTAGTTTTTTTTTTAGAAAATTGTCTATCCCTCCTAATTGGGGGGAGATAGACCCCCTCCCATAGTAAAAAATGCTTGTATTTGACTGTTCTACAAAATTCCGTTACTATTTTTTACCGCCTTAGTTATCGTACTCTTGCCTTTTTTTATGAGTAAAAAATTATTTCGATCAAACGAAACTTCACCTTACATTTGATTTAATTGAAATGTCAAAATAAATACATCAAATAATACAAAAATACATCAAATACAAATTACTTCCGATGAAATCTATACAACAAAAATTGTATCAGATGTATGAACATTATTTTAATGTATGTTGTAATGAAATAGGGCCCTGTGTTAAATGTGTCTATTGGCCAGTGTTAGCGCATTTTTCTTTATTAATCTCCAATTTTTCGAAAAGAACCAGTTAACGATTTTTAAATTACTAATCTGGACTGATACTTCGAACTGGCCCGATTTTTATCATAAAATTATAACGGTCTGAAATCATTTCTTCGAAATATAGGCATGTACAATGTACATATATCACTGAATTTTGTTTTTTATTTATTTAAATTTTAATAATTTACGTTTGTAAAAACAATTCATAAGAGTATATTTGGAAGCAGTTGACAAAAAATCGTATTTAAATTTAGCCAAGAACCGGGAAAATATTCGTGAAAAAATCGTTGAATGTAAACACTGACTTAAGTGAGTCCCGCAAGGAAAAATCTCAGAGCGCTCAGACATTTTTTTTAATGGAGGCAAAAAATGTCAAGCGGTCCGCTTTTTACGAATATTTCTGAGACAAAAATGTAAGGATTAATTTCCAGTTTATTGCACAACCAAAACAACTGTTCGTTTGACGTTCAAATAAATAGTGCGCAAAAATAAAATATAAAAGTCAATGAAAATTTAAAGATAATTATTTACAAGTTGATACTCTAAATAATTAGTTTTGGAATCATTTAAACTTTCATAGTGCCAAAAAGCTAGAGATCATTAGTTGTTAAATGTGTCTAAAGTTTCATTCAAGGACATAAGTGTTAAGTAAATTGATAAAATGAACTTTAAATGATTTCCCTTCACCATTTTGTATATATTAATTGAAGCTAACCTTATGTTCCTGTGTTGAGAACGTTACTTCTCCGGTACCTAAATTTCTGACTTCCTCTTCAACGTTATGGGTAACACCATCTTCGTTCTTAGTCAGCACCTGTTTTGTCGTTGTTTTCACTACAGTTGGTGTGCTAACATACTTTCCTAATTTATTGCTGCCACCCATTGCTGTTCCTGGTTGCATATCTTTAATATTTTCTGACTCATATTGTTTTGTCATGTCGTCATCACTACTTGCTTCAGAGTCTCGGCGCAAAGAATTTTTACCCATATGCTTGATTCCATCGAAAAACTCCTGACGGGTAATTGGGACAGATTCCGTGGTAGTGCTTACTTCTACGTCCTTACCAAAGTGAGTGGGATCAATTTGTGCATAGTTAAGGATAAGTTTTCCCGTCACTGGATCAATGATGGCAGTATCCGGGTCGATGTCACCGGTCTGTGGATCAATATGCCCGTATTCGCTCTTAATGCGACCAGTTACTGGATCGATTTCTCCTGATAGAGTCATGGTATGCGTGACGGTAGTACGTGCTCCAGCTATGCGTGGATCGTTCGGATCAACCTGAATAATTTCACCAGTTATTGGATCAATCATATTATAAACATAAACAGTTCTATTAGAGAATTTTAAAATACGCCCGGTTTTGGGATCAATTTCAACCGATTGTGGATCAAATTCTTCAGGACGGCCGTTGCCGTCTGTCTTTGAAATTAAGAATATTTTTACAATAATAATTTTTCCAGTCTTCGGATCGAACCGCCCGACTTTAGTATAAGTTTCGCCACTCGCGGGGTCAACTTGGCTCGCAGCGTATAAGGGTTCACCGGTTTGATAGTCAACCTCACCAGTGGCAGTGAATATTTTACCAGTGCTTGGTTCAATTTTAATTAAGTTTGGGTCTAATTTAGTTTGCTGCTTAATCTCATTTGCTTTTAGATCTAAATACCCGTAGATTGTAATAACGTAACCATTCACTGGGTCAATATTACTTGAAGTATACTGTAATTCATTAGTATTTGGGTCTTTGATACCAGTTGGCACCCAAATTTGATTTGTTTTAGGATCAATAATGATGTCTTTTTCATCACGCTCATCGTTAATTGGTTGTTGAGTTTTGGGGTCAATACGATGCTGAACGATGCGCAAGGAGAGGATGCGAGCATAGTCCTTATCAAGCTTGTTTGTTTTAGGATTAACTTGGTTCTTAAGAACAATTTGACCTGTAGTTGCATCTATTTTGACATCCTTTGTCAATGGTTTGCCTGTTTTAGTATCGATATATGTGATTGTGTGCCTAACAAGGTTAATCTGACCGTATTTTGTATCAACTTTTCCGGCTTTTGGGTCAAATTGTCCCTTAGAAGTTTCCACTTGTGCCGTTTTGGGTTCAATTATGCCTTTCTTTGTATCATATTTACCAGACAAGCAAGTGACTTCCACAACAGGGTCAATCTGTGAACCGATTTCAATTAAACGACCAATATTTGTGTCGATATTTCCAGATTTTGGATCTATTACTCCTAAAATGGTTATTTGACCATTTGAATGATCAATTACGACATTTTTTGACGAAACTAATTTTCGTGTTTTATGATCAACTGTTTTTAGTTCACCCGTTTTTGGATTAATCTCACCATATTTTGTATCCAAGATACAGGTTTCTAAGTTCAAAACACCTAAAGAACGTTCTACTTCACCATTGACACTGTCGATTTTTTTTGTTACTGGATCGATTCGACTAGTAATCGCGGTAAGCTCAACAACGGGGTTGTCTTGATGTGTAACACAAATAATTTGACCCAAGGAGTCATCAACGCGGCCGGTTTTGGGATCAGAAACTCCTTTTAAAAGATGTATATATCCAGTCTTTTGGTCGATTTCGCCTTGGTATTCCTCAATTTTTCCGGTTTTAGTGTTCAAAGCACGAAGGGCTGCTTTTTTAGGATCAATTAAGCCATATTTTGACTCAATGCAACCTGTTTCTGGGTTCAAAATTCCACTTGAGTGTTCAATTTGACCATTTTCAATATCAATTCTCTTGGTAGATGGGTCAATTTTAGATGTGATTACCATTATCTTAACTCTCTTCCCTCTAGACCTTGGAGACCCTTTATCTGTTTGATGTAAAACAGAACTTGGTTTCTCTTTAGAATATCGTTCAGCATCCAAAAAAGCAGCTGTCGGATCAATTATCGGTTTATAACTTCCCGGAGCTCCCGACGTATATCTGCCCTCGCTTGGTGAATAAGATCTGCCTTGAGTTTCCAATGGAGCAATATTTTCTGCAGTGGCAAGTAATTTAGCTTTAGTATTGGGTGACAGATTAGCTTCCTTTAGTAGTTTTTCTTTTGTCTTTGGAGACAATTGACCTTTATTCAACTTGTCACGTGTTTTGGGTGATAATTCACCTTTTTTAAGCTTTTGAGCATGTTGCTTAAGTTGTTCCTCATTTCCAGGAGCATAATTGAAAGCAAGTCCAACTTTCTTCTGTTGGGATCCTGGTGAGAGCTGTTCGCTTCCGTCGTAGCCTTTGTTGGATTTCGGATCTTGGTCGTAACGGAATCCACCAGGGATGTACGACTTCCGCGTTGGACTGGTACCCTCATCCTTTTCAGAATATTCATACGGCCTGGTATAACCCGATTGACCCTTATCTGCATTGTCTGGTGAGGTAGCTAGAACGCCGACACCCATTTTTTCTGTACCTGATTTACCGAATTTGTCTTTCAATTCTTTTGTTGGTGAAGGTGATTGTTCCTTTTCTTTTAGTGACTTTTCCTTTGGAGATTTTCGACCTCCAGAGAAAAGATAAAGTCCCTGAATAAGTTTGAAAACAAAAATGAATTGAAAATAAAAAAATTAAAATTAAATTTTGAAAATTAAAATTAAATACAAAAAAGGAAAATAAAAAATATTTAATTAAAAAAAAAATTGTTTCAATCTATGTTTACATAAACATATCGCTCATCATCTGCAACAAGGTACTATCTAAAAAAAAAAAAAACAAGACTGATTTATCATCATAATAAGATATGGGCGCAACTATTCCGCTTTTTAAGGCTGAGTGGACCACGTAAAAATCGGGTTATCGTTTACAAATCGGTGAATAACTTTTACATTTTTAAAGATAATTGAATGAAATAAATTTTATTATTTATATAACAAACAAGGCTAAATATCTTCATCCCCACAATTTCCAAATTTGTGCACTTGTAATTAAGAGAGAACAAAACATGATAAAATTTTCGTTCTTTTAGAACGACCTGAAAGACATTGGTTTGTTTCTTAGTTAGACTAAAATTTTTATTTTTTTTATTTCTATTTTGGATTGAGGTTGAATCAAACTACGGAGTAAAACTATTTTGAAAAACTAAAAATGTATTTTTCATAGAAAAAAATTAATCGAAACTGAAGCTATTTTTCCTTATGTTACAATGTTTGAACATGTATAACTTCTGCAATTATTGATAAAATTCATCGAAATAAAAAGAAATAAGTACCTCAACTCAAATACTAACACATTGATTAGTTTAAGAAATTTATATTAAGTTTTAAGGTCTTAAACAACAACAAAAATACTAAAAAGTAATTTTTTCTTAACTTAAAAAAAAAAAAGTGGTTTAATTTCTTTGTTTTTCAAAGTATGATTTTGATTTTTATTTTATTTAAAAGCTTAGTTTATGGACTATGGAGTAAAACTATATTTTGTTGGAAAATATTATTTTGTAACCCTCCAATCGCTTTTTAAGTAGTCCCAAAAACAATAAACTGTACTATGAAACCAGGGGTCGAATTACGGCATACGTTCGTTAACGAATGGTTGCTATGCGTCCCTATTATTTTCTAATAATTAAATAGAGACAGAAATAGTCAAAACGTTAACGTATGATCGTAATCGTGTGCCGTAATTCGACCCCAGAATTTTTAGATTTTTTGTTATATTTTTTTTATTTTTTTTTTCATTATTTTTTCTATCAATATCAAGTTAGAAAATAAGAATTGCTATAATAGTTTTCTTACAATTAATTTTTGAAAAAGAGTCTACTTTCCATTTTTTTCCTCAGAAATTCATGGAATGCGTATGTATTGGAATTTGTAGTTCAAACAAATTCCGCTGGCGCTAGTTGTATCTCTCTCTTTATTATCTTCTATTTTGTTTCTACATGATCTCTCGCACTCGCTCTGTCGAGTGGTTGTTTGGTGGTATAAAGAATAAGATGAACTTAGGTATCTGCATTCTACATATTGTTTGTACATAGGTTTTTCCATAAAAAAGGATTGGCGCCAGGCTAAGTGCATGCAAAGTGTTGTTGTATTTTTTTCGCGAAAATGAGAGGATACAGGAAATGGATCTCTCGCACGTTTGCAATGTATGGTATCTGGTGTTGCGTGGTAGGTATATGGAATAGGATAAACGAGTTTTTTTTTGTATTCTTGTTTTTTTTTTTAACTGGTTTATTTATCTCTTTCATAAATTTATGATGTTGCATGTTAGGTATTCTTCTGAGCAACTGTATGGATATATTTTTTTCTATGAAAACAAAATTTGGAAAGACAGGCAGTCTGTAATGTTATTCGCATTATAATACAAAAATCTAAATTTTCGAATTTGACTTTATAGATGAAATTGTCTTTTTCTGTGAAATCGCGCACAACTATTCTGCTTCTCAATTACCTCATTTGTATAATTTTTCAAAACAAACTTATGAGAAATATGACCAGTCAAAAACTTCGCTTAGTAGGCGAAGATGGCATCTGTGAAGTCAAATGCCCATCATCAGTCAAAAACTTGACTATAAGCGATGCAGTTGAAAAGAAAAAACTAAAATATCTTCAGAAAAGCGGAGATACTTTTGTACAAAAAAAAAACGACGATTATTTTTATCAAGTGCAAGGACAACTGCACATTACAAAACGATCCCATTGTTTTTTTGGTGTATGGACATTAGGGTGGGTCAAAAAAATCGAAATTTTTTTTTTTGATTTGGTACTCCGAAAAATCGATTGCTAGACCCCTCTAGAATATACACACCAAATATGAGCTCTTTATATTAATGGGAAGGTCCTCCGCTTTGCAATTTTCCATTTTTACATCAAGCTTCTACTAAAAAAAAAATAATTTTTTTATTAATTGACTTTTTAGCAAATTTCTTTTCATATTCTTGTAGGAAATTGAACGCTCTACAAAAAAGGCCTTATAAACTTTTTTCGTTTATCTAACCGTTGAATAGATATTTGAGGTCCAAAAATCGAGAAAATCTTTAGAAATTCGTTTTTTGTTCTTAATTTTGTAACAAATTGAAAAATTATAATGATCAAACGCGCAAGACATATTCTTGTTGGAAATTGATTGTTCCACAAAAAAGGTCTTAATAACTTTTTTCATTAATCTAACCATTCTAAAGATATTCGAGGTCAAAGTTAAAAAAAAATATAAAAACATTTTATATTTTTAAAAAATTTCTAATTCACTGAAACTTCATTATTTTCAAATTAGCAAGATATATTCTTGTAGGGGCTTAAACGTTCTACAAAAAATTCCTTGGAATGAAATTGATTGCTTTAACCGTTTAGAAGATATTCGTATCCAAACCAATGCTCACTGATTTCAATAGTTTTCTTATGACCCGTATGCATTGCGATTTGGATACGAATATCTTCTAAACGGTTAAAGCAATCAATTTCATTCCAAGGAATTTTTTGTAGAACGTTTAAGCCCCTACAAGAATATATCTTGCTAATTTGAAAATAATGAAGTTTCAGTGAATTAGAAATTTTTTAAAAATATAAAATGTTTTTATATTTTTTTTTAACTTTGACCTCGAATATCTTTAGAATGGTTAGATTAATGAAAAAAGTTATTAAGACCTTTTTTGTGGAACAATCAATTTCCAACAAGAATATGTCTTGCGCGTTTGATCATTATAATTTTTCAATTTGTTACAAAATTAAGAACAAAAAACGAATTTCTAAAGATTTTCTCGATTTTTGGACCTCAAATATCTATTCAACGGTTAGATAAACGAAAAAAGTTTATAAGGCCTTTTTTGTAGAGCGTTCAATTTCCTACAAGAATATGAAAAGAAATTTGCTAAAAAGTCAATTAATAAAAAAATTATTTATTTTTAGTAGAAGCTTGATGTAAAAATGGAAAATTGCAAAGCGGAGGACCTTCCCATTAATATAAAGAGCTCATATTTGGTGTGTATATTCTAGAGGGGTCTAGCAATCGATTTTTCGGAGTACCAAATCAAAAAAAAAAAATTTCGATTTTTTTGACCCACCCTAATGGACATCATGCGATTTTGTTTATATAAAAATACAAAAAGACGACTCATTTTGGGAGGACAAAATAAAAAACAAACTACTAAATTTTTATAATAATCATTTTTTATTGGAATTATGTGATCCACGGATTCCAAGAAGTATGAGGGTATGGAATACGTAATATAACAGCAAACGATCTACTTTCTATTAGAATATTATTACTTTTCAAAACTATGTGTATTTTTCTAAATCTGTAACACTATTTTCTTTTTTCGTTCCATACCTTCAAATTAATTTTCAATATTCAGTAATATTATATCTAAAGCAGTCTAACATTTAAATTGTTTTTTGTTTTTTTAGTTATAAGGAATTTGTTATGTTTATCACCTTTCTAAATAAACTATTGAGTATCTTGTACCTACTTTTAACCCCTTGTAACCCAACATCGGAAATTTTAAAATTAATAATGTCAATCGACTAGCCTTTAGCTATAATAAAACACGTATTTTTTAAAAATTCAATATCTTTATTATTTACTTAGTTATTTCGAAATTTAAGGAGTAAAAAAATAAGTTTAAATAATTTATTTTTGTAGATAAATGCAAAAATTGAAGCAAAAAACTTTCTAATATTTGTTTTTAGGCGGATTACTAAAATCCAAAAATAAAACCCCGTTACTTTATGCAGAAAAAATATTTTTTCTGAATTTCGTTGTTTTTACACAAATTTGCTTGTTTTCAAAAAAAGCCGAACTTTCAACTTTAACTGCCAGTTAAAAACTATTGGTGTCATTTATTGAAAATATGATATACTATTTCGATAAAGCAATATCTAAAAAATATGTTATAAGCTTCAAAAGAAGAAAAATATAGTTTTTGCAACTTTTGTGGGACCTTTGTTGGTTTGTAACAGATATGTCACATGGGGCTACAAGGGGTTAATAATGAAATAAAATGTATTGTTTTTATACCAAAACTAATTAAAATCCAAAAAATTATTATTATAATTTCGTATGTAAAAACAAAAAATATTTATTTATTTATTTTATCTAACTTAATTGAAGAGAAAAGTATACATATATACAGGGTGTCCCAAAAGTAATGGATCAAACGAAATATGCTGATAGGCCAACTTTAGGGCTCTCAGAATTTAGTAACTTGTTCATCCCAAATCCTTACGGTTTTCAATTTAATGCAGTTTTTGTGAATTATCGAAAAATCTCGAATTTGCAACAGTATTTTGCTTCCTCCGGTCATAATTGATTTTTGTTTTTTTACAATTCTTTCACTAAAACATTGGCTAATAAGAATAAATAATTATTTAATCAAAATATTTTTTATTTCATACGCCATTTTGCTGCAAATTAATTAACAGTTCCATGTTTTATAAAAACTCAATTACTTAATTTTTTTTCAGAGCAACACACTGCAAAAAATTTGTATGGTGTGACACAGGTTAATTATTTTAAAAACTTGCCGTGTTATTGCACTTTTTAAAAATGTATAAAAGTTTCCAAACTTGAAGTTAGAACAAAAGATATTACAATTTTAATGCAACAAAACAGGCCTTTTCAGAGAAAAATAACAAAGAAAAATAAACACATTTCCTCGACTGTTGTTTGTTTCTTTTTGAATAAAAGCCTCGATTTTTGTTTGTTATTTTGCTCTGAAAACCCCTGTTTTTTTGCATTAAAATTGTAATATCTTTCGTTCTAATTTGAACTTTGGAAATTTTTATACATTTTTGAAAAGTGCAATAACACGGCAAGTTTTTAAAATAATAAACCAGTATCACACCATACAATTTTTTTTCGGGATGTTCCTCTCAAATAAAATTAAGAAATTGAGTTTTTATAAAACATGGAACTGTTACATAATTTGCAGCAAAATGGCGTATGAAATAAAAAATATTTTTGATTAAATAATTATTTCTTATTATTAGGCAATGTTTTAGTGAAAGAATTGTAAAAAACAAAAATCAATCATGACCGGAGGAAGCAAAATACTGTTGCAAAGTCGAGATTTTTCGATAATTCACAAAAACTGCATTAAATTGTAAACCGTAAGGATTTGGGATGAACAAGTTACCAAATTCTGAGAGCCCTAAAGTTGGCCTATCTGCATATTTCGTTTGATCCATTACTTTTGGGACACCCTGTATATGAATAACAATAATATCAATTAATAATATAATATATAAATCTATGTACAAATTCGAAAGAAAAAGTTAAAAACATTCAAATAAATAAACAAATATGTACCTAATAGTTTTAAAAAATAAACGTTTTATTTGCCAAAAAAAATGTTGAAAAAATTTGTTTTTAAACTACTAAAATAAATATCATCACTGAATACTATAACAAAGATAAAAAAAAGTCGATTAGATTAATGCGCCTACGAATGCTTGCAAAAGTTATATAGAATACCAAGTGATGTAGGTACATAGATGCGCAGAAAGATAGAAAAATTCAACACTGAATATCATACCATTTTTTTCTTCATAAATATACCTACCATGACTCTTGCACATAGAGTAAAACCCATAAACAAAAAATACCAAGACTGGAAAATTTCCTACGTCTTCCCCCCCAAAACCATTTTGTGTTCAGTGTTGTCTGTGAATATATGTGATTGCCACCACGTTGGTAAATGACGTTAACACGCACACATTTATAGATTCACGACATTCACCACACATCTAACACGAACACAACGATAGATTGACGACATTCACCACACCTCGCAGCTTGTAGGCAAACGTCATTAGACCGCTCAGTTTCCAGTCTTGGTATTTTTTGTTTATGGTAAAACCAACGGAAAACGAAAACACAAGTGAATTCGGTTGCGCAAAGCAAAACCGCAATATACACTTGCAAGGCTTGCAACCCTTTTTTTTGCTATTTCCTTGATGCTGATTTGTTTTTTCTACCTAAATAGACTTTAATTTTATGACTTTGGTTCTCTAGAAAGGGAAAGAGAATGCAAATAAAGATACCGAGAGAGAACTGAGTTGAGATGACGTTGAACGTGAGAGATGTATGGCGAAGAAAGGTCACTAATACACACAAACTCATTTACATGAAGTCTGAGTTCGTCATTCGGGGACATCCACTCTTAAGTGATTCATATAAACGTTTACTCCATAACCATAAACAAAAAATACCAAGACTGGAAACTTTCGTACGTCTTTCCCCCCAAAACCCTGTTGTGTACAGTGTTGTCTGTGAATATATGTGAAAGCCACCACGTTGGTAAATGACGTTAACACGCACACATTTATAGATTCACGACATTCACCACACATCGGACACGAACACAACGATAAGTTCACGACATTCACCACACCTCGCAGCTTGTAGGCAAACGTCAGTTGACCACCGAGTTTCCAGTCTTGGTATTTTTTGTTTATGGGAATACCTAGAGACGCGACTTCGTTGGTTTTTCTCTTCCACCCTACAAGCTGCAATGAGAGAAAAAACTCCACAGTGCTTATATCTGGTAGTTTTACCGTGCATTTTAAATGGCACCAACACATTCAACTGTGGAGTTTTGCTCAAACAAATTTAAGTGCTCAATTTGACGAATAAATGCATAAAATAATAATAAAAAATTCAAAACACGAACCTTTATTTTTATTTCTGTACATATTTCTTGAAAGGTGTGTGTCTTCAGTGAGCTATTTAAGCTATTCAAGTTCATACACAAACCAAAATCAGGTTTAAATTCGAAGCACAAACCTTTTTATATATATTTCTATAGTACTATCAATCGAAGAAAATACTTTAGCGACATCTTTTGGTAGATCTGCATTTCAATTTCCTGCATAAGGTTCAAATATAAAATAAACTAGCGATCCCACCGATGCACAGTGCGGTAATTCGCCAATCTAACTGGACAAAATAGAAAAAAAAAGTTTTGCCACCTTAAATAATGAGATGAGCTTCTCAATACAATGGGTAACTGTAATTCATGTTTGGTTTTTTTGTTTTCATCTCGGACTAGCGTAAGCTAAGCTTGAAAGTTGGTTCTTGTCAACAGTTGGATGGAGATAATACAAAGTATTCTATTTTTCGCTTGAGTTTGGTTGACGATTAAAAACGCTGTGGTAGTTTTATTGTTGTAATTGTTTTTTTTTTTTTAATTGTTAATCTACATTTGGAGGTAAAGTATTATAATTTTTATTTATTAATTACCATTGCAACTATTTAAAAAGTAATAAATTCTGTAAGAAGGCTAGGAAGTGCAAAAAAAAATATCTTTGTTTTTCAAATAGAGGTAAAAGTAATTTTTTCGCATTTTTGCGGTCAGAAATTAATTAATTAATGTATTGTGGAGTGTTGTAATTAAGAATAGCTATTTACATGTCTTGCGTTTTCTCGACCGCCATACAAATTTTTTCACTTTTCAAAATGAAGTCAAGATTTTCAAAAAAAGCATATTCCAATAATACCGGAAAGGATTTATCGAAATGTTCTTTGAGTGAAGGATCAAAATGTATAAAAGATTAAGTTCTGATCCTCTGGAACCACTAAACCACTGGAATTTTCAACAAATGAGGCATTATCATTGATGAATGATGCTTTTCTGTCGGAACATCTTAAACAAGTTCAATGCAAAAAGCAAGCAAGTGTAAAAGGGCAGAAATAGGGTCACGAAGAAATTTAGAGAATTATTAGCTTGAAAAAAATCGAAGGTAATATAAACACAGCTGTTTTTAATAGGCCCTTATGTTTCAGTTTGCATCGCACAAAAAGGAGTTAATTTTTTTAAATTATCTACAGATATTTTTAAAGGTGATGCCATTTTTTATTATTGTGAAGCATATTTAATTAAAATCGTGGCTAAAATTTTAATTTAAAGCATGATATTGAGAAAATGTCACCTGTCAAAAATATGTTTACGGAAACATAAATTCAAATACTATAAAAATGCATTTTCTTCATCACTATTTTTACCCACTTTTTGCAGAAATTATAGATTTCTTTTTAAAAAATCTTTCTTTTTTATAGAATTTTATCTATTCCATTTGTTTAAAACTGTTTAGAAAAAAAAAGTCGATTTAAGGCGAAAAACAGAAAATTCTACTTCATGAGAGTACTATAGGAATAAATATACAATGTATTTAAGCTCAGATAGCTCAATCAAGTTCATACACAAACCAAATCATGATTAAATTCAAAACACAAACCCGTTTGTGAAGGCACCTACCTTTCACACGTATTCATAGATAGGAAAACAAGAGAAAAATAAGAGAGATGTATACCAATTATCTGAAACTAAATTTGCGGGTGTTTTAGGCAAGGGGGGTACGAGTCGGCTCTCTAGGTATTCCTTCCTCTATGTATGCCTCTATGCATTGGGGGTCGGGTCTCTAGGTATACCTCCTCTAAGATAACAAGTGCGAACAAAAAAAAAAGGAAATATAAACTGTTTTTCTGAAACTTCTAGTATAGTTGCAGAACATAAGCGATACATAAGAAGTAAAACCATGATTAAACTTAAAAACAAAAATAAATAAACCTATAATAAAGTATTTAATCTAATGCCAGTGATCCCAAACGGTGATATTTAGACACACGACTTTCGTTGCTTTTTATATTATACGTATTGCCATCAACTTATTATTTATATATATCGAAATTCATTGTTACGCTTAGGTTTTTTTTTTTAACTAAAAATATAAAAAAAATATATAACAACTTACTCGTCCTCTTCCTGAAGACTTATCCGATTGGTGGGAATCATTTAAAACATCATTACCTTAAAAGATAAACTACATAAGCACAACGTTATTATTTGTTATTCATTTAGTAAAGACCATTGGCTTCATCATTGAGTTTTCCACCCTTCTGGTCCTTATCTTCCTTAGATTTTCTGTCACGATTTTCTTTTTCAGAATCAGTAGGACGTACCTTTTGGAAAATATAAACAGAAAATAAATATTTCAAGACTTATAAGACAGAATTGTGGTATAAAAAAGTACACAAGCTCAAGGATTTTAATTAAATAAGCAGTACATGCAAAAAGAAATAGGTTTAATAGTTTAAAAAAATGCCACTAGATTTTGTTAAATTATAATCCACATATATGTAAGTATGTTAATAAACTTAATGAAAAAGAAAGCGTAAGAGATGTAGTGTTGGCGGTGGTGAAGCGAGGTTGCGGACCGCCCCGGGTGTCACCCATTTAGGGGTGACACCCAAAAGCTACCAAGGAGTAATGCGCCTTATAGACAGCAGAGTTTTATCAAAAATTGATATCAGTGGTAGTAACGCTCTTACTATAGAACAGTTAAAAAATTTGTATCTGTCACAATTTAACACACGGAAAAAAGTGGAGAAAACAAATAGCTCGATCTGCGTATTAGGTTTTATGTTATATTTCCAATTTAATTTTATAAATTTCATTAAAAACATAAACAATTTTCAAAGTACAAAAACATCGTTTAGACTGGTTTTAAATTCCAAGCCAAGTAATCAATTTAATGACAGTAAATTGTTTGAAAATCAATGTTCGAAATGTGAGTTTTTTAAAAAGTTTTTTTATAAAAACAAATTTTCAAAAAAAAAAAATAATATATTTTTTAAGTCCAAAAATTATTTTTTTGAAAATTTTTCTTAATTAAAAAAAAAAAAAAATAATAAAATACAAAAATGGTTGTATGGCAGTTCGATTTTTTGCGATTCCAAAATTTGCTTATGTAGTCTAGTGCATTTATAATTTGACCCAGCAGTTTGTACCACCCCCAAATTTTGTCTGCTCATTCGATAAAGCATTGGATTGATATCATTACCCTGATTTTTCACACTCGTAAAAACTACCTTTCGTTACCTGGATTTTAGTTTTTGTTAAATATCTCGATTTCTATTAATCCTACATAAAAGTTGTATGTTCAAAAAACTTAGACAATTAAATTTCGCGTTTTTATATTACGAACAGTTTTTGGATATTCTAAATATAGTACAGGTAGTACATAAAATCAAGAATTAAAAAAAAAATCGTTACACTCATCAAACTTGGCAAAAAGTTTGCTTTTGGGATAAGAACCAAGTACAAAAAAGTCTATAAAAAAAAGTTGGGTGGAAAGGTGTTTTTTCGCGGACAAGAGGGAGGGGGTGAAGGTCAAAAATATACTGAAAAAAATTGTTTGTCGAATATCATCATATGACACATGTTTTCAAGGTATTTTTTGATGCTGAATCTAATGACGCTTGCTCTAAGAGAAGTTATAGCCGATTGAAAACATATGTCATATGATGATATTCGACAAACAATTTTTTCAGTATATTTTTGACCTTCACCCCCTCCCTCTTGTCCGCGAAAAAACACCCTTCCACCCAACTTTTTTTATAGACTTTTTTGTACTTGGTTCTTATCCCAAAAGCAAACTTTTTGATAAGTTTCATGAGTGTAACTATTTTTTTTCTTTTAAATGCCTATTTTACTTGTACTAATACCTATTAAAAAAGTTAAAAGCCAAAAAAAAAAAAAACGAAAAATAAAAGGTAATTTTAGTTTTGAGCCCTTTTCATCAAAATTGTGATAAACCTTCCGAGAAAAGATTGTTCTCATTAAAATTCTCTACAACTTTTTTTTGTATCGCTATACATATAAAAGTTATAAATACTTTTTTTGTTAAAAAATGCTCTTTTTTGTTTGTGTTTTTTATCTTTACTGGCAACGCTGCTGTGAAAGTGTAAAGTTGGTTTGAATTATCGCTCCCGTAAAAATTATTATTTAAAAAGTCATTTGAACTATCAAAATTAACGTAAAAACTCAAACCTTGATTTCATTTATTTGCCGATAAAAACATCAGGTAAAATAATTTAAAACTCCCTAAAAATTAATTTTCATTTGTGGGCGGTCACATGGCTGGTGGAAAAAGAAAAATCTGTCACACATCACCAGAAGACTTAAGCCATCAAGCCACAGATTCAAATAATAGAACCCCAAAAATTTATAAAATACATTCCGTAATATCCATTTTAGCCGCAGATCTTCAAAAAATTAAATCGATTATTGAGAGTTATCTGCTAGTGGAGCTTCTAAAATCAATCTCAAATCTAGCTACAAAGGAGGATCTTAACAAACTTAACACCGAGATAAACACCCTGCGGCAACAAAATGAAGTGTTATCCCAAAAAGTTCAACAGTTTGAGTAAAGTAACTCGAGTTAAATGACTCGATTAAAAAAAAAAATCATGTGAGCAATTCACACGTGGTAGAAGTGAAACCTTAAAATATCATTTTTCTTGGAAAAAAATTACATTATTAAAAAGCCATGCTTAAAGTTTTACAATGCGCAAAAAGTATAAAAATACGAGTAATTTATTCAAAACAATAATTTTTCATGAAAAAAGCACCATTAAATGCATTTTTTTTTATGTTTTTATAATAAATTTTATATCATCTGAAAGCTTATTATTTCACCATTTATATGACGCTTCAATCATATTTCTATGATGCCTACGAAAAAGTAAGATTTTTTTAAAGTCAACCATATCGAAATTTTAAACTGAGATTACAGTACTTCCTACACTGGTGACTGGTCATCGGCAACAGATCTCCACAGGTGCTTTGAGGTATTTTTCAAGTTTTTCAATTTAACATTGTATAACTTGTAGAGCTTTTAAAGTTATTTGTGACACATCAAATGAAAGGTCACAATATCAGCATGCGTATTAAGGTTAAATCAAATTTGTATGTGCTCAATCAGAAGATATTACGTGTTTAGAAAAAAAGCATCTTTTTACCGTTATCTAAAGATTTTGAATATGAAATTAATTGTAACTTTGTACAATTATAGTTTAAAGTTATATCGAATTGATTTTTCCTGTCGTTTTTTCGTTTCATCGTGTTTCAAATCACTACGTTACTTAAATAGTTTTCACTTCTAAAATAAAATAATTTTAAAAAAAGAACAATAATAACACTGTGATAGTTCAAAAAACCGACAGAGGGCTCTCATATCTACTAAAGATAATTCGAGTATGCTGAACACGATGTTTGAAAATCAATGTTCGAAATGTGAGTTTTTTAAAAAGTTTTTTATAAAAACAAATTTTCAAAAAAAAAAAAATAATAGGTATATTTTTTAAGTCCAAAAATTATTTTTTTGAAAATTTTTCTTAATTAAAAAAAAAAAAAATAAAATACAAAAATGGTTGTATGGTAGTTCGATTTTTTGCGATTCCAAAATTTGCCTATGTAGTCGAGTGCATTTATAATTTGACCCAGCAGTTTGTACCACCCCCAAATTTTGTTTGCTCATTCGATAGACCATTGGATTGATATCATTACCCTGATTTTTCACACTCGTAAAAACTACCTTTCGTTACCTGGATTTTAGTTTTTGTTAAATATCTCGATTTCTATTAATCCTACATAAAAGTTGTATGTTCAAAAAACTTAGACAATTAAATTTCGCGTTTTTATATTACGAACAGTTTTTGGATATTCTAAATATAGTACAAATAGTACATAAAATCAAGAAATAAAAACAAAAATTGTTACACTCATCAAACTTGGCAAAAAGTTTGCTTTTGGGATAAGAACCAAGTACAAAAAAAGTCTATAAAAAAAAGTTGGGTGGAAGGGTGTTTTTTCGAGGACAAGAGGGAGGGGGTGAAGGTCAAAAATATACTGAATAAAATTGTTTGTCGAATATCATCATATGACACATGTTT